>NW_026683013.1:0-120300 GCF_027887145.1 Ammospiza caudacuta
GGATGCCTTGAACAGCTGCAGTGTGCCTGGAGCTAAGGGCTTCCTAGTTTCAAAAATCCTAGCCCTAGGCCTAAGCCTAACAGTAACCCTGGGAAAGTAAATCAGCCTGATGTTAGGCTTCTTGCCAAGGAAAAAGCCGTGAAAGCAGCCATGTTGTGGCACTTTTGCACTCCCTTTTGGATGCCTTTCACAGCTCCAGTGTGCCTGGAACTCAGGGCTTCCTGATTTTAAAAATCCTAGCCCTAGGCCGAACCCCAACCCTAAGACGAGAAAGGCAAATCAGCCAGGAATTAGGCATGTCCCCAAGGAAAAAGCTGTGGAGGCAGGCATGTTGTGGTACTTTTGCGCTCTTCTTGGCTAGTCCTTCGCAGCTGCTGTGTTCTTGGAACTCAGGGCTTTCTGGTTAATAGAACCCTTACCCTAGGCGTAACTCAAACCTTAACCCTAGGAAGGAAAATCATCCTATGGTTCGGGATGGTCTCATGGAAATATCAGTGGTGGCAGCCAAGTTGCGTCACTTTTGCGCTGCCCTTGGGATGCCTTTCACAGCTGCAGTGTGCCTGGAGCCCAGGGCTTCCTGGTTTTAAAAGTCCTAGGCCTAAGCCTAACAGTAACCCTAGGAAGGTAAATCAGCCGGGTATTAGGGTTCTTCCTAAGGGAAAAGCCGTGAAAGCAGCCATGTTGTGGCACTTCTGCACTCCCTTTGGGATGCCTTTGGCAGATGAAGTAAGCCTGGAACTCAGGGCTTCCTGGTTAAAAAAAATTCAAGCCCTAGGCTGAACCCTAACCCTAACCCTAGGCAGATAAATCAGCCTAGGTATAGGGATGGTGCCAAGGAAAAAGCTGTGAAAGCTGCCATGTTGTTGCACTTTTGTACTCCCCTTGGGATGCCTTGAACAGCTGCAGTGTGCCTGGAGCCCAGGGCTTCCTAGTTTTAAAAATCCTAGCCCTAGGCCTAAGCCTAACAGTAACCCTGGGAAGGCAAATCAGCCTGGTGTTAGGCTTCTTGCCAAGGAAAAAGCCGTGAAAGCAGCCATGTTGTGGCACTTTTGCACTCCCTTTTGGATGCCTTTCACAGCTCCAGTGTGCCTGGAACTCAGGGCTTCCTGCTTTTAAAAATCCTAGCCCTAGGCCGAACCGCAACCCTAAGACGAGAAAGGCAAATCAGCCAGGAATTAGGCATGTCCCCAAGGAAAAAGCTGTGGAGGCAGGCATGTTGTGGTACTTTTGCGCTCTTCTTGGCTAGTCCTTCGCAGCTGCTGTGTTCTTGGAACTCAGGGCTTTCTGGTTAATAGACCCTTACCCTAGGCGTAACTCAAACCTTAACCCTAGGAAGGAAAATCAACCTATGGTTCGGGATGGTCTCATGGAAATATCAGTGGTGGCAGCCAAGTTGCGTCACTTTTGCGCTCCCCTTGGGATGCCTTTTGCAGCTGCAGTGTGCCTGGAGCCCAGGGCTTCCTGGTTTTAAAAGTCCTAGGCCTAAGCCTAACAGTAACCCTAGGAAGGTAAATCAGCCGGGTATTAGGGTTCTTCCTAAGGGAAAAGCCGTGAAAGCAGCCATGTTGTGGCACTTCTGCACTCCCTTTGGGATGCCTTTGGCAGATGAAGTAAGCCTGGAACTCAGGGCTTCCTGGGTAAAAAAAATTCAAGCCCTAGGCTGAACCCTAACCCTAACCCTAGGCAGATAAATCAGCCTAGCTATAGGGATGGTGCCAAGGAAAAAGCTGTGAAAGCTGCAATGTTGTTGCACTTTTGTACTCCCCTTGGGATGCCTTGAACAGCTGCAGTGTGCCTGGAGCTAAGGGCTTCCTAGTTTCAAAAATCCTAGCCCTAGGCCTAAGCCTAACAGTAACCCTGGGAAAGTAAATCAGCCTGATGTTAGGCTTCTTGCCAAGGAAAAAGCCGTGAAAGCAGCCATGTTGTGGCACTTCTGCACTCCCTTTGGGATGCCTTTGGCAGATGAAGTAAGCCTGGAACTCAGGGCTTCCTGGTTAAAGAAATCCAAGCCCTAGGCTGAACCCTAACCCTAACCCTAGGCAGATAAATCAGCCTAGGTATAGGGATGGTGCCAAGGAAAAAGCTGTGAAAGCTGCCATGTTGTTGCACTTTTGTACTCCCCTTGGGATGCCTTGAACAGCTGCAGTGTGCCTGGAGCTAAGGGCTTCCTAGTTTCAAAAATCCTAGCCCTAGGCCTAAGCCTAACAGTAACCCTGGGAAAGTAAATCAGCCTGATGTTAGGCTTCTTGCCAAGGAAAAAGCCGTGAAAGCAGCCATGTTGTGGCACTTTTGCACTCCCTTTTGGATGCCTTTCACAGCTCCAGTGTGCCTGGAACTCAGGGCTTCCTGATTTTAAAAATCCTAGCCCTAGGCCGAACCCCAACCCTATGATGAGAAAGGCAAATCAGCCAGGAATTAGGCATGTCCCCAAGGAAAAAGCTGTGGAGGCAGGCATGTTGTGGTACTTTTGCGCTCTTCTTGGCTAGTCCTTCGCAGCTGCTGTGTTCTTGGAACTCAGGGCTTTCTGGTTAATAGAACCCTTACCCTAGGCGTAACTCAAACCTTAACCCTAGGAAGGAAAATCAACCTATGGTTCGGGATGGTCTCATGGAAATATCAGTGGTGGCAGCCAAGTTGCGTCACTTTTGCGCTCCCCTTTGGATGCCTTTCGCAGCTGCAGTGTGCCTGGAGCCCAGGGCTTCCTGGTTTTAAAAGTCCTAGGCCTAAGCCTAACAGTAACCCTAGGAAGGTAAATCAGCCGGGTATTAGGGTTCTTCCTAAGGGAAAAGCCGTGAAAGCAGCCATGTTGTTGCACTTTTGTAGTCCCCTTGGGATGCCTTGAACAGCTGCAGTGTGCCTGGAGCTAAGGGCTTCCTAGTTTCAAAAATCCTAGCCCTAGGCCTAAGCCTAACAGTAACCCTGGGAAGGTAAATCAGCCTTATGTTAGGCTTCTTGCCAAGGAAAAAGCCGTGAAAGCAGCCATGTTGTGGCACTTCTGCACTCCCTTTGGGATGCCTTTGGCAGATGAAGTAAGCCTGGAACTCAGGGCTTCCTGGTTAAAGAAATCCAAGCCCTAGGCTGAACCCTAACCCTAACCCTAGGCAGATAAATCAGCCTAGGTATAGGGATGGTGCCAAGGAAAAAGCTGTGAAAGCTGCCATGTTGTTGCACTTTTGTACTCCCCTTGGGATGCCTTGAACAGCTGCAGTGTGCCTGGAGCTAAGGGCTTCCTAGTTTCAAAAATCCTAGCCCTAGGCCTAAGCCTAACAGTAACCCTGGGAAAGTAAATCAGCCTGGTGTTAGGCTTCTTGCCAAGGAAAAAGCTGTGAAAGCTGCCATGTTGTTGCACTTTTGTACTCCCCTTGGGATGCCTTGAACAGCTGCAGTGTGCCTGGAGCTAAGGGCCTCCTAGTTTCAAAAATCCTAGCCCTAGGCCTAAGCCTAACAGTAACCCTGGAAAGTAAATCAGCCTGGTGTTAGGCTTCTTGCCAAGGAAAAAGCCGTGAAAGCAGCCATGTTGTGGCACTTTTGCACTCCCTTTTGGATGCCTTTCACAGCTGCAGTGTGCCTGGAACTCAGGGCTTCCTGCTTTTAAAAATCCTGGCCCTAGGCCGAACCGCAACCCTATGACGAGAAAGGCAAATCAGCCAGGAATTAGGCATGTCCCCAAGGAAAAAGCTGTGGAGGCAGGCATGTTGTGGTACTTTTGCGCTCTTCTTGGGTAGTCCTTCGCAGCTGCTGTGTTCTTGGAACTCAGGGCTTTCTGGTTAATAGACCCTTACCCTAGGCGTAACTCAAACCTTAACCCTAGGAAGGAAAATCAACCTATGGTTCGGGATGGTCTCATGGAAATATCAGTGGTGGCAGCCAAGTTGCGTCACTTTTGCGCTCCCCTTGGGATGCCTTTTGCAGCTGCAGTGTGCCTGGAGCCCAGGGCTTCCTGGTTTTAAAAGTCCTAGGCCTAAGCCTAACAGTAACCCTAGGAAGGTAAATCAGCCGGGTATTAGGGTTCTTCCTAAGGGAAAAGCCGTGAAAGCAGCCATGTTGTGGCACTTCTGCACTCCCTTTGGGATGCCTTTGGCAGATGAAGTAAGCCTGGAACTCAGGGCTTCCTGGTTAAAGAAATCCAAGCCCTAGGCTGAACCCTAACCCTAACCCTAGGCAGATAAATCAGCCTAGGTATAGGGATGGTGCCAAGGAAAAAGCTGTGAAAGCTGCCATGTTGTTGCACTTTTGTACTCCCCTTGGGATGCCTTGAACAGCTGCAGTGTGCCTGGAGCTAAGGGCTTCCTAGTTTCAAAAATCCTAGCCCTAGGCCTAAGCCTAACAGTAACCCTGGGAAAGTAAATCAGCCTGGTGTTAGGCTTCTTGCCAAGGAAAAAGCTGTGAAAGCTGCCATGTTGTTGCACTTTTGTACTCCCCTTGGGATGCCTTGAACAGCTGCAGTGTGCCTGGAGCTAAGGGCCTCCTAGTTTCAAAAATCCTAGCCCTAGGCCTAAGCCTAACAGTAACCCTGGGAAAGTAAATCAGCCTGGTGTTAGGCTTCTTGCCAAGGAAAAAGCCGTGAAAGCAGCCATGTTGTGGCACTTTTGCACTCCCTTTTGGATGCCTTTCACAGCTGCAGTGTGCCTGGAACTCAGGGCTTCCTGCTTTTAAAAATCCTGGCCCTAGGCCGAACCGCAACCCTATGACGAGAAAGGCAAATCAGCCAGGAATTAGGCATGTCCCCAAGGAAAAAGCTGTGGAGGCAGGCATGTTGTGGTACTTTTGCGCTCTTCTTGGGTAGTCCTTCGCAGCTGCTGTGTTCTTGGAACTCAGGGCTTTCTGGTTAATAGACCCTTACCCTAGGCGTAACTCAAACCTTAACCCTAGGAAGGAAAATCAGCCTATGGTTCGGGATGGTCTCATGGAAATATCAGTGGTGGCAGCCAAGTTGCGTCACTTTTGCGCTCCCCTTGGGATGCCTTTCACAGCTGCAGTGTGCCTGGAGCCCAGGGCTTCCTGGTTTTAAAAGTCCTAGGCCTAAGCCTAACAGTAACCCTAGGAAGGTAAATCAGCCGGGTATTAGGGTTCTTCCTAAGGGAAAAGCCGTGAAAGCAGCCATGTTGTGGCACTTCTGCACTCCCTTTGGGATGCCTTTGGCAGATGAAGTAAGCCTGGAACTCAGGGCTTCCTGGTTAAAGAAATTCAAGCCCTAGGCTGAACCCTAACCCTAACCCTAGGCAGATAAATCAGCCTAGGTATAGGGATGGTGCCAAGGAAAAAGCTGTGAAAGCTGCCATGTTGTTGCACTTTTGTACTCCCCTTGGGATGCCTTGAACAGCTGCAGTGTGCCTGGAGCTAAGGGCTTCCTAGTTTTAAAAATCGTAGCCCTAGGCCTAAGCCTAATAGTAACCCTGGGAAGGTAAGTCAGCCTGGTGTTAGGCGTCTTGCCAAGGAACAAGCCGTGAAAGCAGCCATGTTGTGGCACTTCTGCACTCCCTTTTGGATGCCTTTCACAGCTGCAGTGTGCCTGGAACTCAGGGCTTCCTGCTTTTAAAAATCCTAGCCCTAGGCCGAACCCCAACCCTATGACGAGAAAGGCAAATCAGCCAGGAATTAGGCATGTCCCCAAGGAAAAAGCTGTGGAGGCAGGCATGTTGTGGTACTTTTGCGCTCTTCTTGGCTAGTCCTTCGCAGCTGCTGTGTTCTTGGAACTCAGGGCTTTCTGGTTAATAGAACCCTTACCCTAGGCGTAACTCAAACCTTAACCCTAGGAAGGAAAATCAGCCTATGGTTCGGGATGGTCTCATGGAAATATCAGTGGTGGCAGCCAAGTTGCGTCACTTTTGCGCTCCGCTTTGGATGCCTTTCGCAGCTGCAGTGTGACTGGAGCTAAGGGCTTCCTAGTTTCAAAAATCCTAGCCCTAGGCCTAAGCCTAACAGTAACCCTGGGAAAGTAAATCAGCCTGATGTTAGGCTTCTTGCCAAGGTAAAAGCCGTGAAAGCAGCCATGTTGTGGCACTTCTGCACTCCCTTTGGGATGCCTTTGGCAGATGAAGTAAGCCTGGAACTCAGGGCTTCCTGGTTAAAGAAATCCAAGCCCTAGGCTGAACCCTAACCCTAACCCTAGGCAGATAAATCAGCCTAGGTATAGGGATGGTGCCAAGGAAAAAGCTGTGAAAGCTGCCATGTTGTTGCACTTTTGTACTCCCCTTGGGATGCCTTGAACAGCTGCAGTGTGCCTGGAGCTAAGGGCTTCCTAGTTTCAAAAATCCTAGCCCTAGGCCTAAGCCTAACAGTAACCCTGGGAAAGTAAATCAGCCTGATGTTAGGCTTCTTGCCAAGGAAAAAGCCATGAAAGCAGCCATGTTGTGGCACTTTTGCACTCCCTTTTGGATGCCTTTCACAGCTCCAGTGTGCCTGGAACTCAGGGCTTCCTGATTTTAAAAATCCTAGCCCTAGGCCGAACCCCAACCCTAAGACGAGAAAGGCAAATCAGCCAGGAATTAGGCATGTCCCCAAGGAAAAAGCTGTGGAGGCAGGCATGTTGTGGTACTTTTGCGCTCTTCTTGGCTAGTCCTTCGCAGCTGCTGTGTTCTTGGAACTCAGGGCTTTCTGGTTAATAGAACCCTTACCCTAGGCGTAACTCAAACCTTAACCCTAGGAAGGAAAATCAACCTATGGTTCGGGATGGTCTCATGGAAATATCAGTGGTGGCAGCCAAGTTGCGTCACTTTTGCGCTCCCCTTGGGATGCCTTTCACAGCTGCAGTGTGCCTGGAGCCCAGGGCTTCCTGGTTTTAAAAGTCCTAGGCCTAAGCCTAACAGTAACCCTAGGAAGGTAAATCAGCCGGGTATTAGGGTTCTTCCTAAGGGAAAAGCCGTGAAAGCAGCCATGTTGTGGCACTTCTGCACTCCCTTTGGGATGCCTTTGGCAGATGAAGTAAGCCTGGAACTCAGGGCTTCCTGGTTAAAGAAATCCAAGCCCTAGGCTGAACCCTAACCCTAACACTAGGCAGATAAATCAGCCTAGGTATAGGGATGGTGCCAAGGAAAAAGCTGTGAAAGCTGCCATGTTGTTGCACTTTTGTACTCCCCTTGGGATGCCTTGAACAGCTGCAGTGTGCCTGGAGCTAAGGGCTTCCTAGTTTCAAAAATCCTAGCCCTAGGCCTAAGCCTAACAGTAACCCTGGGAAAGTAAATCAGCCTGATGTTAGGCTTCTTGCCAAGGAAAAAGCCGTGAAAGCAGCCATGTTGTGGCACTTTTGCACTCCCTTTTGGATGCCTTTCACAGCTCCAGTGTGCCTGGAACTCAGGGCTTCCTGATTTTAAAAATCCTAGCCCTAGGCCGAACCCCAACCCTATGATGAGAAAGGCAAATCAGCCAGGAATTAGGCATGTCCCCAAGGAAAAAGCTGTGGAGGCAGGCATGTTGTGGTACTTTTGCGCTCTTCTTGGCTAGTCCTTCGCAGCTGCTGTGTTCTTGGAACTCAGGGCTTTCTGGTTAATAGAACCCTTACCCTAGGCGTAACTCAAACCTTAACCCTAGGAAGGAAAATCAACCTATGGTTCGGGATGGTCTCATGGAAATATCAGTGGTGGCAGCCAAGTTGCGTCACTTTTGCGCTCCCCTTGGGATGCCTTTCGCAGCTGCAGTGTGCCTGGAGCCCAGGGCTTCCTGGTTTTAAAAGTCCTAGGCCTAAGCCTAACAGTAACCCTAGGAAGGTAAATCAGCCGGGTATTAGGGTTCTTCCTAAGGGAAAAGCCGTGAAAGCAGCCATGTTGTTGCACTTTTGTAGTCCCCTTGGGATGCCTTGAACAGCTGCAGTGTGCCTGGAGCTAAGGGCTTCCTAGTTTCAAAAATCCTAGCCCTAGGCCTAAGCCTAACAGTAACCCTGGGAAGGTAAATCAGCCTTATGTTAGGCTTCTTGCCAAGGAAAAAGCCGTGAAAGCAGCCATGTTGTGGCACTTCTGCACTCCCTTTGGGATGCCTTTGGCAGATGAAGTAAGCCTGGAACTCAGGGCTTCCTGGTTAAAGAAATCCAAGCTCTAGGCTGAACCCTAACCCTAACCCTAGGCAGATAAATCAGCCTAGGTATAGGGATGGTGCCAAGGAAAAAGCTGTGAAAGCTGCCATGTTGTTGCACTTTTGTACTCCCCTTGGGATGCCTTGAAAAGCTGCAGTGTGCCTGGAGCTAAGGGCTTCCTAGTTTCAAAAATCCTAGGCCTAGGCCTAAGCCTAACAGTAACCCTGGGAAAGTAAATCAGCCTGGTGTTAGGCTTCTTGCCAAGGAAAAAGCTGTGAAAGCTGCCATGTTGTTGCACTTTTGTACTCCCCTTTGGATGCCTTGAACAGCTGCAGTGTGCCTGGAGCTAAGGGCCTCCTAGTTTCAAAAATCCTAGCCCTAGGCCTAAGCCTAACAGTAACCCTGGGAAAGTAAATCAGCCTGGTGTTAGGCTTCTTGCCAAGGAAAAAGCTGTGAAAGCTGCCATGTTGTTGCACTTTTGTACTCCCCTTGGGATGCCTTGAACAGCTGCAGTGTGCCTGGAGCTAAGGGCTTCCTAGTTTCAAAAATCCTAGCCCTAGGCCTAAGCCTAACAGTAACCCTGGGAAAGTAAATCAGCCTGATGTTAGGCTTCTTGCCAAGGAAAAAGCCGTGAAAGCAGCCATGTTGTGGCACTTTTGCACTCCCTTTTGGATGCCTTTCACAGCTGCAGTGTGCCTGGAACTCAGGGCTTCCTGCTTTTAAAAATCCTAGCCCTAGGCCGAACCCCAACCCTAAGACGAGAAAGGCAAATCAGCCAGGAATTAGGCATGTCCCCAAGGAAAAAGCTGTGGAGGCAGGCATTTTGTGGTACTTTTGCGCTCTTCTTGGCTAGTCCTTCGCAGCTGCTGTGTTCTTGGAACTCAGGGCTTTCTGGTTAATAGACCCTTACCCTAGGCGTAACTCAAACCTTAACCCTAGGAAGGAAAATCAACCTATGGTTCGGGATGGTCTCATGGAAATATCAGTGGTGGCAGCCAAGTTGCGTCACTTTTGCGCTCCCCTTGGGATGCCTTTTGCAGCTGCAGTGTGCCTGGAGCCCAGGGCTTCCTGGTTTTAAAAGTCCTAGGCCTAAGCCTAACAGTAACCCTAGGAAGGTAAATCAGCCGGGTATTAGGGTTCTTCCTAAGGGAAAAGCCGTGAAAGCAGCCATGTTGTGGCACTTCTGCACTCCCTTTGGGATGCCTTTGGCAGATGAAGTAAGCCTGGAACTCAGGGCTTCCTGGTTAAAGAAATCCAAGCCCTAGGCTGAACCCTAACCCTAACCCTAGGCAGATAAATCAGCCTAGGTATAGGGATGGTGCCAAGGAAAAAGCTGTGAAAGCTGCCATGTTGTTGCACTTTTGTACTCCCCTTGGGATGCCTTGAACAGCTGCAGTGTGCCTGGAGCTAAGGGCTTCCTAGTTTCAAAAATCCTAGCCCTAGGCCTAAGCCTAACAGTAACCCTGGGAAAGTAAATCAGCCTGATGTTAGGCTTCTTGCCAAGGAAAAAGCCGTGAAAGCAGCCATGTTGTGGCACTTTTGCACTCCCTTTTGGATGCCTTTCACAGCTCCAGTGTGCCTGGAACTCAGGGCTTCCTGATTTTAAAAATCCTAGCCCTAGGCCGAACCCCAACCCTAAGACGAGAAAGGCAAATCAGCCAGGAATTAGGCATGTCCCCAAGGAAAAAGCTGTGGAGGCAGGCATGTTGTGGTACTTTTGCGCTCTTCTTGGCTAGTCCTTCGCAGCTGATGTGTTCTTGGAACTCAGGGCTTTCTGGTTAATAGAACCCTTACCCTAGGCGTAACTCAAACCTTAACCCTAGGAAGGAAAATCATCCTATGGTTCGGGATGGTCTCATGGAAATATCAGTGGTGGCAGCCAAGTTGCGTCACTTTTGCGCTCCCCTTGGGATGCCTTTCGCAGCTGCAGTGTGCCTGGAGCCCAGGGCTTCCTGGTTTTAAAAGTCCTAGGCCTAAGCCTAACAGTAACCCTAGGAAGGTAAATCAGCCGGGTATTAGGGTTCTTCCTAAGGGAAAAGCCGTGAAAGCAGCCATGTTGTGGCACTTCTGCACTCCCTTTGGGATGCCTTTGGCAGATGAAGTAAGCCTGGAACTCAGGGCTTCCTGGTTAAAAAAAATTCAAGCCCTAGGCTGAACCCTAACCCTAACCCTAGGCAGATAAATCAGCCTAGGTATAGGGATGGTGCCAAGGAAAAAGCTGTGAAAGCTGCCATGTTGTTGCACTTTTGTACTCCCCTTGGGATGCCTTGAACAGCTGCAGTGTGCCTGGAGCCCAGGGCTTCCTAGTTTTAAAAATCCTAGCCCTAGGCCTAAGCCTAACAGTAACCCTGGGAAGGCAAATCAGCCTGGTGTTAGGCTTCTTGCCAAGGAAAAAGCCGTGAAAGCAGCCATGTTGTGGCACTTTTGCACTCCCTTTTGGATGCCTTTCACACCTCCAGTGTGCCTGGAACTCAGGGCTTCCTGCTTTTAAAAATCCTAGCCCTAGGCCGAACCGCAACCCTAAGACGAGAAAGGCAAATCAGCCAGGAATTAGGCATGTCCCCAAGGAAAAAGCTGTGGAGGCAGGCATGTTGTGGTACTTTTGCACTCTTCTTGGCTAGTCCTTCGCAGCTGCTGTGTTCTTGGAACTCAGGGCTTTCTGGTTAATAGAACCCTTACCCTAGGCGTAA
This sequence comes from Ammospiza caudacuta, assembly GCF_027887145.1. Lineage (NCBI taxonomy): Eukaryota > Metazoa > Chordata > Aves > Passeriformes > Passerellidae > Ammospiza > Ammospiza caudacuta. The sequence goes on from NW_026683013.1 coordinate 10,699, forward strand.
CTCAAACCTTAACCCTAGGAAGGAAAATCAACCTATGGTTCGGGATGGTCTCATGGAAATATCAGTGGTGGCAGCCAAGTTGCGTCACTTTTGCGCTCCCCTTGGGATGCCTTTCGCAGCTGCAGTGTGCCTGGAGCCCAGGGCTTCCTGGTTTTAAAAGTCCTAGGCCTAAGCCTAACAGTAACCCTAGGAAGGTAAATCAGCCGGGTATTAGGGTTCTTCCTAAGGGAAAAGCCGTGAAAGCAGCCATGTTGTTGCACTTTTGTAGTCCCCTTGGGATGCCTTGAACAGCTGCAGTGTGCCTGGAGCTAAGGGCTTCCTAGTTTCAAAAATCCTAGCCATAGGCCTAAGCCTAACAGTAACCCTGGGAAGGTAAATCAGCCTTATGTTAGGCTTCTTGCCAAGGAAAAAGCCGTGAAAGCAGCCATGTTGTGGCACTTCTGCACTCCCTTTGGGATGCCTTTGGCAGATGAAGTAAGCCTGGAACTCAGGGCTTCCTGGTTAAAGAAATTCAAGCCCTAGGCTGAACCCTAACCCTAACCCTAGGCAGATAAATCAGCCTAGGTATAGGGATGGTGCCAAGGAAAAAGCTGTGAAAGCTGCCATGTTGTTGCACTTTTGTACTCCCCTTGGGATGCCTTGAACAGCTGCAGTGTGCCTGGAGCCCAGGGCTTCCTAGTTTTAAAAATCCTAGCCCTAGGCCTAAGCCTAACAGTAACCCTGGGAAGGCAAATCAGCCTGGTGTTAGGCTTCTTGCCAAGGAACAAGCCGTGAAAGCAGCCATGTTGTGGCACTTTTGCACTCCCTTTTGGATGCCTTTCACAGCTGCAGTGTGCCTGGAACTCAGGGCTTCCTGCTTTTAAAAATCCTAGCCCTAGGCCGAACCCCAACCCTAAGACGAGAAAGGCAAATCAGCCAGGAATTAGGCATGTCCCCAAGGAAAAAGCTGTGGAGGCAGGCATGTTGTGGTACTTTTGCGCTCTTCTTGGCTAGTCCTTCGCAGCTGCTGTGTTCTTGGAACTCAGGGCTTTCTGGTTAATAGAACCCTTACCCTAGGCGCAACTCAAACCTTAACCCTAGGAAGGAAAATCAACCTATGGTTCGGGATGGTCTCATGGAAATATCAGTGGTGGCAGCCAAGTTGCGTCACTTTTGCGCTCCCCTTAGGATGCCTTTCGCAGCTGCAGTGTGCCTGGAGCCCAGGGCTTCCTGGTTTTAAAAGTCCTAGGCCTAAGCCTAACAGTAACCCTAGGAAGGTAAATCAGCCGGGTATTAGGGTTCTTCCTAAGGGAAAAGCCGTGAAAGCAGCCATGTTGTTGCACTTTTGTAGTCCCCTTGGGATGCCTTGAACAGCTGCAGTGTGCCTGGAGCTAAGGGCTTCCTAGTTTCAAAAATCCTAGCCCTAGGCCTAAGCCTAACAGTAACCCTGGGAAGGTAAATCAGCCTTATGTTAGGCTTCTTGCCAAGGAAAAAGCCGTGAAAGCAGCCATGTTGTGGCACTTCTGCACTCCCTTTGGGATGCCTTTGGCAGATGAAGTAAGCCTGGAACTCAGGGCTTCCTGGTTAAAGAAATCCAAGCCCTAGGCTGAACCCTAACCCTAACCCTAGGCAGATAAATCAGCCTAGGTATAGGGATGGTGCCAAGGAAAAAGCTGTGAAAGCTGCCATGTTGTTGCACTTTTGTACTCCCCTTGGGATGCCTTGAACAGCTGCAGTGTGCCTGGAGCTAAGGGCTTCCTAGTTTCAAAAATCCTAGCCCTAGGCCTAAGCCTAACAGTAACCCTGGGAAAGTAAATCAGCCTGGTGTTAGGCTTCTTGCCAAGGAAAAAGCTGTGAAAGCTGCCATGTTGTTGCACTTTTGTACTCCCCTTGGGATGCCTTGAACAGCTGCAGTGTGCCTGGAGCTAAGGGCCTCCTAGTTTCAAAAATCCTAGCCCTAGGCCTAAGCCTAACAGTAACCCTGGGAAAGTAAATCAGCCTGGTGTTAGGCTTCTTGCCAAGGAAAAAGCCGTGAAAGCAGCCATGTTGTGGCACTTTTGCACTCCCTTTTGGATGCCTTTCACAGCTGCAGTGTGCCTGGAACTCAGGGCTTCCTGCTTTTAAAAATCCTGGCCCTAAGCCGAACCGCAACCCTAAGACGAGAAAGGCAAATCAGCCAGGAATTAGGCATGTCCCCAAGGAAAAAGCTGTGGAGGCAGGCATGTTGTGGTACTTTTGCGCTCTTCTTGGCTAGTCCTTCGCAGCTGCTGTGTTCTTGGAACTCAGGGCTTTCTGGTTAATAGACCCTTACCCTAGGCGTAACTCAAACCTTAACCCTAGGAAGGAAAATCAACCTATGGTTCGGGATGGTCTCATGGAAATATCAGTGGTGGCAGCCAAGTTGCGTCACTTTTGCGCTCCCCTTGGGATGCCTTTTGCAGCTGCAGTGTGCCTGGAGCCCAGGGCTTCCTGGTTTTAAAAGTCCTAGGCCTAAGCCTAACAGTAACCCTAGGAAGGTAAATCAGCCGGGTATTAGGGTTCTTCCTAAGGGAAAAGCCGTGAAAGCAGCCATGTTGTGGCACTTCTGCACTCCCTTTGGGATGCCTTTGGCAGATGAAGTAAGCCTGGAACTCAGGGCTTCCTGGTTAAAAAAAATTCAAGCCCTAGGCTGAACCCTAACCCTAACCCTAGGCAGATAAATCAGCCTAGGTATAGGGATGGTGCCAAGGAAAAAGCTGTGAAAGCTGCCATGTTGTTGCACTTTTGTACTCCCCTTGGGATGCCTTGAACAGCTGCAGTGTGCCTGGAGCTAAGGGCTTCCTAGTTTTAAAAATCCTAGCCCTAGGCCTAAGCCTAATAGTAACCCTGGGAAGGTAAGTCAGCCTGGTGTTAGGCGTCTTGCCAAGGAACAAGCCGTGAAAGCAGCCATGTTGTGGCACTTCTGCACTCCCTTTTGGATGCTTTTCACAGCTCCAGTGTGCCTGGAACTCAGGGCTTCCTGCTTTTAAAAATCCTAGCCCTAGGCCGAACCCCAACCCTATGACGAGAAAGGCAAATCAGCCAGGAATTAGGCATGTCCCCAAGGAAAAAGCTGTGGAGGCAGGCATGTTGTGGTACTTTTGCGCTCTTCTTGGCTAGTCCTTCGCAGCTGCTGTGTTCTTGGAACTCAGGGCTTTCTGGTTAATAGAGCCCTTACCCTAGGCGTAACTCAAACCTTAACCCTAGGAAGGAAAATCAGCCTATGGTTCGGGATGGTCTCATGGAAATATCAGTGGTGGCAGCCAAGTTGCGTCACTTTTGCGCTCCCCTTTGGATGCCTTTCGCAGCTGCAGTGTGCCTGGAGCCCAGGGCTTCCTGGTTTTAAAAGTCCTAGGCCTAAGCCTAACAGTAACCCTAGGAAGGTAAATCAGCCGGGTATTAGGGTTCTTCCTAAGGGAAAAGCCGTGAAAGCAGCCATGTTGTGGCACTTCTGCACTCCCTTTGGGATGCCTTTGGCAGATGAAGTAAGCCTGGAACTCAGGGCTTCCTGGTAAAAAAAATTCAAGCCCTAGGCTGAACCCTAACCCTAACCCTAGGCAGATAAATCAGCCCAGGTATAGGGATGGTGCCAAGGAAAAAGCCGTGAAAGCTGCCATGTTGTTGCACTTTTGTACTCCCCTTGGGATGCCTTGAACAGCTGCAGTGTGCCTGGAGCTAAGGGCTTCCTAGTTTCAAAAATCCTAGCCCTAGGCCTAAGCCTAACAGTAACCCTGGGAAAGTAAATCAGCCTGATGTTAGGCTTCTTGCCAAGGAAAAAGCCGTGAAAGCAGCCATGTTGTGGCACTTCTGCACTCCCTTTGGGATGCCTTTGGCAGATGAAGTAAGCCTGGAACTCAGGGCTTCCTGGTTAAAGAAATCCAAGCCCTAGGCTGAACCCTAACCCTAACCCTAGGCAGATAAATCAGCCTAGGTATAGGGATGGTGCCAAGGAAAAAGCTGTGAAAGCTGCCATGTTGTTGCACTTTTGTACTCCCCTTGGGATGCCTTGAACAGCTGCAGTGTGCCTGGAGCTAAGGGCTTCCTAGTTTCAAAAATCCTAGCCCTAGGCCTAAGCCTAACAGTAACCCTGGGAAAGTAAATCAGCCTGATGTTAGGCTTCTTGCCAAGGAAAAAGCCGTGAAAGCAGCCATGTTGTGGCACTTTTGCACTCCCTTTTGGATGCCTTTCACAGCTCCAGTGTGCCTGGAACTCAGGGCTTCCTGATTTTAAAAATCCTAGCCCTAGGCCGAACCCCAACCCTAAGACGAGAAAGGCAAATCAGCCAGGAATTAGGCATGTCCCCAAGGAAAAAGCTGTGGAGGCAGGCATGTTGTGGTACTTTTGCGCTCTTCTTGGCTAGTCCTTCGCAGCTGCTGTGTTCTTGGAACTCAGGGCTTTCTGGTTAATAGAACCCTTACCCTAGGCGTAACTCAAACCTTAACCCTAGGAAGGAAAATCATCCTATGGTTCGGGATGGTCTCATGGAAATATCAGTGGTGGCAGCCAAGTTGCGTCACTTTTGCGCTGCCCTTGGGATGCCTTTCACAGCTGCAGTGTGCCTGGAGCCCAGGGCTTCCTGGTTTTAAAAGTCCTAGGCCTAAGCCTAACAGTAACCCTAGGAAGGTAAATCAGCCGGGTATTAGGGTTCTTCCTAAGGGAAAAGCCGTGAAAGCAGCCATGTTGTGGCACTTCTGCACTCCCTTTGGGATGCCTTTGGCAGATGAAGTAAGCCTGGAACTCAGGGCTTCCTGGTTAAAAAAAATTCAAGCCCTAGGCTGAACCCTAACCCTAACCCTAGGCAGATAAATCAGCCTAGGTATAGGGATGGTGCCAAGGAAAAAGCTGTGAAAGCTGCCATGTTGTTGCACTTTTGTACTCCCCTTGGGATGCCTTGAACAGCTGCAGTGTGCCTGGAGCCCAGGGCTTCCTAGTTTTAAAAATCCTAGCCCTAGGCCTAAGCCTAACAGTAACCCTGGGAAGGCAAATCAGCCTGGTGTTAGGCTTCTTGCCAAGGAAAAAGCCGTGAAAGCAGCCATGTTGTGGCACTTTTGCACTCCCTTTTGGATGCCTTTCACAGCTCCAGTGTGCCTGGAACTCAGGGCTTCCTGCTTTTAAAAATCCTAGCCCTAGGCCGAACCGCAACCCTAAGACGAGAAAGGCAAATCAGCCAGGAATTAGGCATGTCCCCAAGGAAAAAGCTGTGGAGGCAGGCATGTTGTGGTACTTTTGCGCTCTTCTTGGCTAGTCCTTCGCAGCTGCTGTGTTCTTGGAACTCAGGGCTTTCTGGTTAATAGACCCTTACCCTAGGCGTAACTCAAACCTTAACCCTAGGAAGGAAAATCAACCTATGGTTCGGGATGGTCTCATGGAAATATCAGTGGTGGCAGCCAAGTTGCGTCACTTTTGCGCTCCCCTTGGGATGCCTTTTGCAGCTGCAGTGTGCCTGGAGCCCAGGGCTTCCTGGTTTTAAAAGTCCTAGGCCTAAGCCTAACAGTAACCCTAGGAAGGTAAATCAGCCGGGTATTAGGGTTCTTCCTAAGGGAAAAGCCGTGAAAGCAGCCATGTTGTGGCACTTCTGCACTCCCTTTGGGATGCCTTTGGCAGATGAAGTAAGCCTGGAACTCAGGGCTTCCTGGGTAAAAAAAATTCAAGCCCTAGGCTGAACCCTAACCCTAACCCTAGGCAGATAAATCAGCCTAGCTATAGGGATGGTGCCAAGGAAAAAGCTGTGAAAGCTGCAATGTTGTTGCACTTTTGTACTCCCCTTGGGATGCCTTGAACAGCTGCAGTGTGCCTGGAGCTAAGGGCTTCCTAGTTTCAAAAATCCTAGCCCTAGGCCTAAGCCTAACAGTAACCCTGGGAAAGTAAATCAGCCTGATGTTAGGCTTCTTGCCAAGGAAAAAGCCGTGAAAGCAGCCATGTTGTGGCACTTCTGCACTCCCTTTGGGATGCCTTTGGCAGATGAAGTAAGCCTGGAACTCAGGGCTTCCTGGTTAAAGAAATCCAAGCCCTAGGCTGAACCCTAACCCTAACCCTAGGCAGATAAATCAGCCTAGGTATAGGGATGGTGCCAAGGAAAAAGCTGTGAAAGCTGCCATGTTGTTGCACTTTTGTACTCCCCTTGGGATGCCTTGAACAGCTGCAGTGTGCCTGGAGCTAAGGGCTTCCTAGTTTCAAAAATCCTAGCCCTAGGCCTAAGCCTAACAGTAACCCTGGGAAAGTAAATCAGCCTGATGTTAGGCTTCTTGCCAAGGAAAAAGCCGTGAAAGCAGCCATGTTGTGGCACTTTTGCACTCCCTTTTGGATGCCTTTCACAGCTCCAGTGTGCCTGGAACTCAGGGCTTCCTGATTTTAAAAATCCTAGCCCTAGGCCGAACCCCAACCCTATGATGAGAAAGGCAAATCAGCCAGGAATTAGGCATGTCCCCAAGGAAAAAGCTGTGGAGGCAGGCATGTTGTGGTACTTTTGCGCTCTTCTTGGCTAGTCCTTCGCAGCTGCTGTGTTCTTGGAACTCAGGGCTTTCTGGTTAATAGAACCCTTACCCTAGGCGTAACTCAAACCTTAACCCTAGGAAGGAAAATCAACCTATGGTTCGGGATGGTCTCATGGAAATATCAGTGGTGGCAGCCAAGTTGCGTCACTTTTGCGCTCCCCTTGGGATGCCTTTCGCAGCTGCAGTGTGCCTGGAGCCCAGGGCTTCCTGGTTTTAAAAGTCCTAGGCCTAAGCCTAACAGTAACCCTAGGAAGGTAAATCAGCCGGGTATTAGGGTTCTTCCTAAGGGAAAAGCCGTGAAAGCAGCCATGTTGTTGCACTTTTGTAGTCCCCTTGGGATGCCTTGAACAGCTGCAGTGTGCCTGGAGCTAAGGGCTTCCTAGTTTCAAAAATCCTAGCCCTAGGCCTAAGCCTAACAGTAACCCTGGGAAGGTAAATCAGCCTTATGTTAGGCTTCTTGCCAAGGAAAAAGCCGTGAAAGCAGCCATGTTGTGGCACTTCTGCACTCCCCTTGGGATGCCTTTGGCAGATGAAGTAAGCCTGGAACTCAGGGCTTCCTGGTTAAAGAAATCCAAGCTCTAGGCTGAACCCTAACCCTAACCCTAGGCAGATAAATCAGCCTAGGTATAGGGATGGTGCCAAGGAAAAAGCTGTGAAAGCTGCCATGTTGTTGCACTTTTGTACTCCCCTTGGGATGCCTTGAAAAGCTGCAGTGTGCCTGGAGCTAAGGGCTTCCTAGTTTCAAAAATCCTAGGCCTAGGCCTAAGCCTAACAGTAACCCTGGGAAAGTAAATCAGCCTGGTGTTAGGCTTCTTGCCAAGGAAAAAGCTGTGAAAGCTGCCATGTTGTTGCACTTTTGTACTCCCCTTTGGATGCCTTGAACAGCTGCAGTGTGCCTGGAGCTAAGGGCCTCCTAGTTTCAAAAATCCTAGCCCTAGGCCTAAGCCTAACAGTAACCCTGGGAAAGTAAATCAGCCTGGTGTTAGGCTTCTTGCCAAGGAAAAAGCTGTGAAAGCTGCCATGTTGTTGCACTTTTGTACTCCCCTTGGGATGCCTTGAACAGCTGCAGTGTGCCTGGAGCTAAGGGCTTCCTAGTTTCAAAAATCCTAGCCCTAGGCCTAAGCCTAACAGTAACCCTGGGAAGGTAAATCAGCCTGATGTTAGGCTTCTTGCCAAGGAAAAAGCCGTGAAAGCAGCCATGTTGTGGCACTTTTGCACTCCCTTTTGGATGCCTTTCACAGCTGCAGTGTGCCTGGAACTCAGGGCTTCCTGCTTTTAAAAATCCTAGCCCTAGGCCGAACCCCAACCCTAAGACGAGAAAGGCAAATCAGCCAGGAATTAGGCATGTCCCCAAGGAAAAAGCTGTGGAGGCAGGCATTTTGTGGTACTTTTGCGCTCTTCTTGGCTAGTCCTTCGCAGCTGCTGTGTTCTTGGAACTCAGGGCTTTCTGGTTAATAGACCCTTACCCTAGGCGTAACTCAAACCTTAACCCTAGGAAGGAAAATCAACCTATGGTTCGGGATGGTCTCATGGAAATATCAGTGGTGGCAGCCAAGTTGCGTCACTTTTGCGCTCCCCTTGGGATGCCTTTTGCAGCTGCAGTGTGCCTGGAGCCCAGGGCTTCCTGGTTTTAAAAGTCCTAGGCCTAAGCCTAACAGTAACCCTAGGAAGGTAAATCAGCCGGGTATTAGGGTTCTTCCTAAGGGAAAAGCCGTGAAAGCAGCCATGTTGTGGCACTTCTGCACTCCCTTTGGGATGCCTTTGGCAGATGAAGTAAGCCTGGAACTCAGGGCTTCCTGGTTAAAGAAATTCAAGCCCTAGGCTGAACCCTAACCCTAACCCTAGGCAGATAAATCAGCCTAGGTATAGGGATGGTGCCAAGGAAAAAGCTGTGAAAGCTGCCATGTTGTTGCACTTTTGTACTCCCCTTGGGATGCCTTGAACAGCTGCAGTGTGCCTGGAGCTAAGGGCTTCCTAGTTTTAAAAATCCTAGCCCTAGGCCTAAGCCTAATAGTAACCCTGGGAAGGTAAGTCAGCCTGGTGTTAGGCGTCTTGCCAAGGAACAAGCCGTGAAAGCAGCCATGTTGTGGCACTTCTGCACTCCCTTTTGGATGCCTTTCACAGCTCCAGTGTGCCTGGAACTCAGGGCTTCCTGCTTTTAAAAATCCTAGCCCTAGGCCGAACCCCAACCCTATGACGAGAAAGGCAAATCAGCCAGGAATTAGGCATGTCCCCAAGGAAAAAGCTGTGGAGGCAGGCATGTTGTGGTACTTTTGCGCTCTTCTTGGCTAGTCCTTCGCAGCTGCTGTGTTCTTGGAACTCAGGGCTTTCTGGTTAATAGAACCCTTACCCTAGGCGTAACTCAAACCTTAACCCTAGGAAGGAAAATCAGCCTATGGTTCGGGATGGTCTCATGGAAATATCAGTGGTGGCAGCCAAGTTGCGTCACTTTTGCGCTCCCCTTGGGATGCCTTTCGCAGCTGCAGTGTGCCTGGAGCCCAGGGCTTCCTGGTTTTAAAAGTCCTAGGCCTAAGCCTAACAGTAACCCTAGGAAGGTAAATCAGCCGGGTATTAGGGTTCTTCCTAAGGGAAAAGCCGTGAAAGCAGCCATGTTGTGGCACTTCTGCACTCCCTTTGGGATGCCTTTGGCAGATGAAGTAAGCCTGGAACTCAGGGCTTCCTGGTAAAAAAAATTCAAGCCCTAGGCTGAACCCTAACCCTAACCCTAGGCAGATAAATCAGCCCAGGTATAGGGATGGTGCCAAGGAAAAAGCTGTGAAAGCTGCCATGTTGTTGCACTTTTGTACTCCCCTTGGGATGCCTTGAACAGCTGCAGTGTGCCTGGAGCTAAGGGCTTCCTAGTTTCAAAAATCCTAGCCCTAGGCCTAAGCCTAACAGTAACCCTGGGAAAGTAAATCAGCCTGATGTTAGGCTTCTTGCCAAGGAAAAAGCCGTGAAAGCAGCCATGTTGTGGCACTTCTGCACTCCCTTTGGGATGCCTTTGGCAGATGAAGTAAGCCTGGAACTCAGGGCTTCCTGGTTAAAGAAATCCAAGCCCTAGGCTGAACCCTAACCCTAACCCTAGGCAGATAAATCAGCCTAGGTATAGGGATGGTGCCAAGGAAAAAGCTGTGAAAGCTGCCATGTTGTTGCACTTTTGTACTCCCCTTGGGATGCCTTGAACAGCTGCAGTGTGCCTGGAGCTAAGGGCTTCCTAGTTTCAAAAATCCTAGCCCTAGGCCTAAGCCTAACAGTAACCCTGGGAAAGTAAATCAGCCTGATGTTAGGCTTCTTGCCAAGGAAAAAGCCGTGAAAGCAGCCATGTTGTGGCACTTTTGCACTCCCTTTTGGATGCCTTTCACAGCTCCAGTGTGCCTGGAACTCAGGGCTTCCTGATTTTAAAAATCCTAGCCCTAGGCCGAACCCCAACCCTAAGACGAGAAAGGCAAATCAGCCAGGAATTAGGCATGTCCCCAAGGAAAAAGCTGTGGAGGCAGGCATGTTGTGGTACTTTTGCGCTCTTCTTGGCTAGTCCTTCGCAGCTGCTGTGTTCTTGGAACTCAGGGCTTGCTGGTTAATAGAACCCTTACCCTAGGCGTAACTCAAACCTTAACCCTAGGAAGGAAAATCAGCCTATGGTTCGGGATGGTCTCATGGAAATATCAGTGGTGGCAGCCAAGTTGCGTCACTTTTGCGCTCTCCTTGGGATGCCTTTTGCAGCTGCAGTGTGCCTGGAGCCCAGGGCTTCCTGGTTTTAAAAGTCCTAGGCCTAAGCCTAACAGTAACCCTAGGAAGGTAAATCAGCCGGGTATTAGGGTTCTTCCTAAGGGAAAAGCCGTGAAAGCAGCCATGTTGTGGCACTTCTGCACTCCCTTTGGGATGCCTTTGGCAGATGAAGTAAGCCTGGAACTCAGGGCTTCCTGGTTAAAAAAAATTCAAGCCCTATGCTGAAGCCTAACCCTAACCCTAGGCAGATAAATCAGCCTAGGTATAGGGATGGTGCCAAGGAAAAAGCTGTGAAAGCTGCCATGTTGTTGCACTTTTGTACTCCCCTTGGGATGCCTTGAACAGCTGCAGTGTGCCTGGAGCCCAGGGCTTCCTAGTTTCAAAAATCCTAGCCCTAGGCCTAAGCCTAACAGTAACCCTGGGAAGGCAAATCAGCCTGGTGTTAGGCTTCTTGCCAAGGAAAAAGCCGTGAAAGCAGCCATGTTGTGGCACTTTTGCACTCCCTTTTGGATGCCTTTCACAGCTCCAGTGTGCCTGGAACTCAGGGCTTCCTGCTTTTAACAATCCTAGCCCTAGGCCGAACCCCAACCCTAAGACGAGAAAGGCAAATCAGCCAGGAATTAGGCATGTCCCCAAGGAAAAAGCTGTGGAGGCAGGCATGTTGTGGTACTTTTGCGCTCTTCTTGGCTAGTCCTTCGCAGCTGCTGTGTTCTTGGAACTCAGGGCTTTCTGGTTAATAGACCCTTACCCTAGGCGTAACTCAAACCTTAACCCTAGGAAGGAAAATCAACCTATGGTTCGGGATGGTCTCATGGAAATATCAGTGGTGGCAGCCAAGTTGCGTCACTTTTGCGCTCCCCTTGGGATGCCTTTTGCAGCTGCAGTGTGCCTGGAGCCCAGGGCTTCCTGGTTTTAAAAGTCCTAGGCCTAAGCCTAACAGTAACCCTAGGAAGGTAAATCAGCCGGGTATTAGGGTTCTTCCTAAGGGAAAAGCCGTGAAAGCAGCCATGTTGTGGCACTTCTGCACTCCCTTTGGGATGCCTTTGGCAGATGAAGTAAGCCTGGAACTCAGGGCTTCCTGGTTAAAGAAATTCAAGCCCTAGGCTGAACCCTAACCCTAACCCTAGGCAGATAAATCAGCCTAGGTATAGGGATGGTGCCAAGGAAAAAGCTGTGAAAGCTGCCATGTTGTTGCACTTTTGTACTCCCCTTGGGATGCCTTGAACAGCTGCAGTGTGCCTGGAGCTAAGGGCTTCCTAGTTTTAAAAATCCTAGCCCTAGGCCTAAGCCTAATAGTAACCCTGGGAAGGTATGTCAGCCTGGTGTTAGGCGTCTTGCCAAGGAACAAGCCGTGAAAGCAGCCATGTTGTGGCACTTTTGCACTCCCTTTTGGATGCCTTTCACAGCTCCAGTGTGCCTGGAACTCAGGGCTTCCTGCTTTTAAAAATCCTAGCCCTAGGCCGAACCCCAACCCTATGACGAGAAAGGCAAATCAGCCAGGAATTAGGCATGTCCCCAAGGAAAAAGCTGTGGAGGCAGGCATGTTGTGGTACTTTTGCGCTCTTCTTGGCTAGTCCTTCGCAGCTGCTGTGTTCTTGGAACTCAGGGCTTTCTGGTTAATAGAACCCTTACCCTAGGCGTAACTCAAACCTTAAGCCTAGGAAGGAAAATCAGCCTATGGTTCGGGATGGTCTCATGGAAATATCAGTGGTGGCAGCCAAGTTGCGTCACTTTTGCGCTCCCCTTGGGATGCCTTTTGCAGCTGCAGTGTGCCTGGAGCCCAGGGCTTCCTGGTTTTAAAAGTCCTAGGCCTAAGCCTAACAGTAACCCTAGGAAGGTAAATCAGCCGGGTATTAGGGTTCTTCCTAAGGGAAAAGCCGTGAAAGCAGCCATGTTGTGGCACTTCTGCACTCCCTTTGGGATGCCTTTGGCAGATGAAGTAAGCCTGGAACTCAGGGCTTCCTGGTAAAAAAAATTCAAGCCCTAGGCTGAACCCTAACCCTAACCCTAGGCAGATAAATCAGCCCAGGTATAGGGATGGTGCCAAGGAAAAAGCTGTGAAAGCTGCCATGTTGTTGCACTTTTGTACTCCCCTTGGGATGCCTTGAACAGCTGCAGTGTGCCTGGAGCTAAGGGCTTCCTAGTTTCAAAAATCCTAGCCCTAGGCCTAAGCCTAACAGTAACCCTGGGAAAGTAAATCAGCCTGATGTTAGGCTTCTTGCCAAGGAAAAAGCCGTGAAAGCAGCCATGTTGTGGCACTTCTGCACTCCCTTTGGGATGCCTTTGGCAGATGAAGTAAGCCTGGAACTCAGGGCTTCCTGGTTAAAGAAATCCAAGCCCTAGGCTGAACCCTAACCCTAACCCTAGGCAGATAAATCAGCCTAGGTATAGGGATGGTGCCAAGGAAAAAGCTGTGAAAGCTGCCATGTTGTTGCACTTTTGTACTCCCCTTGGGATGCCTTGAACAGCTGCAGTGTGCCTGGAGCTAAGGGCTTCCTAGTTTCAAAAATCCTAGCCCTAGGCCTAAGCCTAACAGTAACCCTGGGAAAGTAAATCAGCCTGATGTTAGGCTTCTTGCCAAGGAAAAAGCCGTGAAAGCAGCCATGTTGTGGCACTTTTGCACTCCCTTTTGGATGCCTTTCACAGCTCCAGTGTGCCTGGAACTCAGGGCTTCCTGATTTTAAAAATCCTAGCCCTAGGCCGAACCCCAACCCTAAGACGAGAAAGGCAAATCAGCCAGGAATTAGGCATGTCCCCAAGGAAAAAGCTGTGGAGGCAGGCATGTTGTGGTACTTTTGCGCTCTTCTTGGCTAGTCCTTCGCAGCTGCTGTGTTCTTGGAACTCAGGGCTTGCTGGTTAATAGAACCCTTACCCTAGGCGTAACTCAAACCTTAACCCTAGGAAGGAAAATCAGCCTATGGTTCGGGATGGTCTCATGGAAATATCAGTGGTGGCAGCCAAGTTGCGTCACTTTTGCGCTCTCCTTGGGATGCCTTTTGCAGCTGCAGTGTGCCTGGAGCCCAGGGCTTCCTGGTTTTAAAAGTCCTAGGCCTAAGCCTAACAGTAACCCTAGGAAGGTAAATCAGCCGGGTATTAGGGTTCTTCCTAAGGGAAAAGCCATGAAAGCAGCCATGTTGTGGCACTTCTGCACTCCCTTTGGGATGCCTTTGGCAGATGAAGTAAGCCTGGAACTCAGGGCTTCCTGGTTTAAGAAATCCAAGCCCTAGGCTGAACCCTAACCCTAACCCTAGGCAGATAAATCAGCCTAGGTATAGGGATGGTGCCAAGGAAAAAGCTGTGAAAGCTGCCATGTTGTTGCACTTTTGTACTCCCCTTGGGATGCCTTGAACAGCTGCAGTGTGCCTGGAGCTAAGGGCTTCCTAGTTTTAAAAATCCTAGCCCTAGGCCTAAGCCTAATAGTAACCCTGGGAAGGTAAGTCAGCCTGGTGTTAGGCGTCTTGCCAAGGAACAAGCCGTGAAAGCAGCCATGTTGTGGCACTTCTGCACTCCCTTTTGGATGCCTTTCACAGCTCCAGTGTGCCTGGAACTCAGGGCTTCCTGCTTTTAAAAATCCTAGCCCTAGGCCGAACCCCAACCCTATGACGAGAAAGGCAAATCAGCCAGGAATTAGGCATGTCCCCAAGGAAAAAGCTGTGGAGGCAGGCATGTTGTGGTACTTTTGCGCTCTTCTTGGCTAGTCCTTCGCAGCTGCTGTGTTCTTGGAACTCAGGGCTTTCTGGTTAATAGAACCCTTACCCTAGGCGTAACTCAAACCTTAACCCTAGGAAGGAAAATCAGCCTATGGTTCGGGATGGTCTCATGGAAATATCAGTGGTGGCAGCCAAGTTGCGTCACTTTTGCGCTCTCCTTGGGATGCCTTTTGCAGCTGCAGTGTGCCTGGAGCCCAGGGCTTCCTGGTTTTAAAAGTCCTAGGCCTAAGCCTAACAGTAACCCTAGGAAGGTAAATCAGCCGGGTATTAGGGTTCTTCCTAAGGGAAAAGCCGTGAAAGCAGCCATGTTGTGGCACTTCTGCACTCCCTTTGGGATGCCTTTGGCAGATGAAGTAAGCCTGGAACTCAGGGCTTCCTGGTTAAAGAAATCCAAGCCCTAGGCTGAACCCTAACCCTAACCCTAGGCAGATAAATCAGCCTAGGTATAGGGATGGTGCCAAGGAAAAAGCTGTGAAAGCTGCCATGTTGTTGCACTTTTGTACTCCCCTTGGGATGCCTTGAACAGCTGCAGTGTGCCTGGAGCTAAGGGCTTCCTAGTTTTAAAAATCCTAGCCCTAGGCCTAAGCCTAATAGTAACCCTGGGAAGGTAAGTCAGCCTGGTGTTAGGCGTCTTGCCAAGGAACAAGCCGTGAAAGCAGCCATGTTGTGGCACTTCTGCACTCCCTTTTGGATGCCTTTCACAGCTCCAGTGTGCCTGGAACTCAGGGCTTCCTGCTTTTAAAAATCCTAGCCCTAGGCCGAACCCCAACCCTATGACGAGAAAGGCAAATCAGCCAGGAATTAGGCATGTCCCCAGGGAAAAAGCTGTGGAGGCAGGCATGTTGTGGTACTTTTGCGCTCTTCTTGGCTAGTCCTTCGCAGCTGCTGTGTTCTTGGAACTCAGGGCTTTCTGGTTAATAGAACCCTTACCCTAGGCGTAACTCAAACCTTAACCCTAGGAAGGAAAATCAGCCTATGGTTCGGGATGGTCTCATGGAAATATCAGTGGTGGCAGCCAAGTTGCGTCACTTTTGCGCTCCCCTTGGGATGCCTTTCGCAGCTGCAGTGTGCCTGGAGCCCAGGGCTTCCTGGTTTTAAAAGTCCTAGGCCTAAGCCTAACAGTAACCCTAGGAAGGTAAATCAGCCGGGTATTAGGGTTCTTCCTAAGGGAAAAGCCGTGAAAGCAGCCATGTTGTGGCACTTCTGCACTCCCTTTGGGATGCCTTTGGCAGATGAAGTAAGCCTGGAACTCAGGGCTTCCTGGTAAAAAAAATTCAAGCCCTAGGCTGAACCCTAACCCTAACCCTAGGCAGATAAATCAGCCCAGGTATAGGGATGGTGCCAAGGAAAAAGCTGTGAAAGCTGCCATGTTGTTGCACTTTTGTACTCCCCTTGGGATGCCTTGAACAGCTGCAGTGTGCCTGGAGCTAAGGGCTTCCTAGTTTCAAAAATCCTAGCCCTAGGCCTAAGCCTAACAGTAACCCTAGGAATGTAAATCAGCCTGATGTTAGGCTTCTTGCCAAGGAAAAAGCCGTGAAAGCAGCCATGTTGTGGCACTTCTGCACTCCCTTTGGGATGCCTTTGGCAGATGAAGTAAGCCTGGAACTCAGGGCTTCCTGGTTAAAGAAATCCAAGCCCTAGGCTGAACCCTAACCCTAACCCTAGGCAGATAAATCAGCCTAGGTATAGGGATGGTGCCAAGGAAAAAGCTGTGAAAGCTGCCATGTTGTTGCACTTTTGTACTCCCCTTGGGATGCCTTGAACAGCTGCAGTGTGCCTGGAGCCCAGGGCTTCCTAGTTTCAAAAATCCTAGCCCTAGGCCTAAGCCTAACAGTAACCCTGGGAAAGTAAATCAGCCTGGTGTTAGGCGTCTTGCCAAGGAACAAGCCGTGAAAGCAGCCATGTTGTGGCACTTCTGCACTCCCTTTTGGATGCCTTTCACAGCTCCAGTGTGCCTGGAACTCAGGGCTTCCTGCTTTTAAAAATCCTAGCCCTAGGCCGAACCCCAACCCTATGACGAGAAAGGCAAATCAGCCAGGAATTAGGCATGTCCCCAAGGAAAAAGCTGTGGAGGCAGGCATGTTGTGGTACTTTTGCGCTCTTCTTGGCTAGTCCTTCGCAGCTGCTGTGTTCTTGGAACTCAGGGCTTTCTGGTTAATAGAACCCTTACCCTAGGCGTAACTCAAACCTTAACCCTAGGAAGGAAAATCAGCCTATGGTTCGGGATGGTCTCATGGAAATATCAGTGGTGGCAGCCAAGTTGCGTCACTTTTGCGCTCTCCTTGGGATGCCTTTTGCAGCTGCAGTGTGCCTGGAGCCCAGGGCTTCCTGGTTTTAAAAGTCCTAGGCCTAAGCCTAACAGTAACCCTAGGAAGGTAAATCAGCCGGGTATTAGGGTTCTTCCTAAGGGAAAAGCCGTGAAAGCAGCCATGTTGTGGCACTTCTGCACTCCCTTTGGGATGCCTTTGGCAGATGAAGTAAGCCTGGAACTCAGGGCTTCCTGGTTTAAGAAATCCAAGCCCTAGGCTGAACCCTAACCCTAACCCTAGGCAGATAAATCAGCCTAGGTATAGGGATGGTGCCAAGGAAAAAGCTGTGAAAGCTGCCATGTTGTTGCACTTTTGTACTCCCCTTGGGATGCCTTGAACAGCTGCAGTGTGCCTGGAGCTAAGGGCTTCCTAGTTTTAAAAATCCTAGCCCTAGGCCTAAGCCTAATAGTAACCCTGGGAAGGTAAGTCAGCCTGGTGTTAGGCGTCTTGCCAAGGAACAAGCCGTGAAAGCAGCCATGTTGTGGCACTTCTGCACTCCCTTTTGGATGCCTTTCACAGCTCCAGTGTGCCTGGAACTCAGGGCTTCCTGCTTTTAAAAATCCTAGCCCTAGGCCGAACCCCAACCCTATGACGAGAAAGGCAAATCAGCCAGGAATTAGGCATGTCCCCAGGGAAAAAGCTGTGGAGGCAGGCATGTTGTGGTACTTTTGCGCTCTTCTTGGCTAGTCCTTTGCAGCTGCTGTGTTCTTGGAACTCAGGGCTTTCTGGTTAATAGAACCCTTACCCTAGGCGTAACTCAAACCTTAACCCTAGGAAGGAAAATCAGCCTATGGTTCGGGATGGTCTCATGGAAATATCAGTGGTGGCAGCCAAGTTGCGTCACTTTTGCGCTCCCCTTGGGATGCCTTTTGCAGCTGCAGTGTGCCTGGAGCCCAGGGCTTCCTGGTTTTAAAAGTCCTAGGCCTAAGCCTAACAGTAACCCTAGGAAGGTAAATCAGCCGGGTATTAGGGTTCTTCCTAAGGGAAAAGCCGTGAAAGCAGCCATGTTGTGGCACTTCTGCACTCCCTTTGGGATGCCTTTGGCAGATGAAGTAAGCCTGGAACTCAGGGCTTCCTGGTAAAAAAAATTCAAGCCCTAGGCTGAACCCTAACCCTAACCCTAGGCAGATAAATCAGCCCAGGTATAGGGATGGTGCCAAGGAAAAAGCTGTGAAAGCTGCCATGTTGTTGCACTTTTGTACTCCCCTTGGGATGCCTTGAACAGCTGCAGTGTGCCTGGAGCTAAGGGCTTCCTAGTTTCAAAAATCCTAGCCCTAGGCCTAAGCCTAACAGTAACCCTAGGAATGTAAATCAGCCTGATGTTAGGCTTCTTGCCAAGGAAAAAGCCGTGAAAGCAGCCATGTTGTGGCACTTCTGCACTCCCTTTGGGATGCCTTTGGCAGATGAAGTAAGCCTGGAACTCAGGGCTTCCTGGTTAAAGAAATCCAAGCCCTAGGCTGAACCCTAACCCTAACCCTAGGCAGATAAATCAGCCTAGGTATAGGGATGGTGCCAAGGAAAAAGCTGTGAAAGCTGCCATGTTGTTGCACTTTTGTACTCCCCTTGGGATGCCTTTCACAGCTGCAGTGTGCCTGGAGCCCAGGGCTTCCTAGTTTCAAAAATCCTAGCCCTAGGCCTAAGCCTAACAGTAACCCTGGGAAAGTAAATCAGCCTGATGTTAGGCTTCTTGCCAAGGAAAAAGCCGTGAAAGCAGCCATGTTGTGGCACTTTTGCACTCCCTTTTGGATGCCTTTCACAGCTCCAGTGTGCCTGGAACTCAGGGCTTCCTGCTTTTAAAAATCCTAGCCCTAGGCCGAACCCCAACCCTAAGACGAGAAAGGCAAATCAGCCAGGAATTAGGCATGTCCCCAAGGAAAAAGCTGTGGAGGCAGGCATGTTGTGGTACTTTTGCGCTCTTCTTGGCTAGTCCTTCGCAGCTGCTGTGTTCTTGGAACTCAGGGCTTTCTGGTTAATAGAACCCTTACCCTAGGCGTAACTCAAACCTTAACCCTAGGAAGGAAAATCATCCTATGGTTCGGGATGGTCTCATGGAAATATCAGTGGTGGCAGCCAAGTTGCGTCACTTTTGCGCTCCCCTTGGGATGCCTTTTGCAGCTGCAGTGTGCCTGGAGCCCAGGGCTTCCTGGTTTTAAAAGTCCTAGGCCTAAGCCTAACAGTAACCCTAGGAAGGTAAATCAGCCGGGTATTAGGGTTCTTCCTAAGGGAAAAGCCGTGAAAGCAGCCATGTTGTGGCACTTCTGCACTCCCTTTGGGATGCCTTTGGCAGATGAAGTAAGCCTGGAACTCAGGGCTTCCTGGTTAAAGAAATTCAAGCCCTAGGCTGAACCCTAACCCTAACCCTAGGCAGATAAATCAGCCTAGGTATAGGGATGGTGCCAAGGAAAAAGCTGTGAAAGCTGCCATGTTGTTGCACTTTTGTACTCCCCTTGGGATGCCTTGAACAGCTGCAGTGTGCCTGGAGCTAAGGGCTTCCTAGTTTTAAAAATCCTAGCCCTAGGCCTAAGCCTAATAGTAACCCTGGGAAGGTAAGTCAGCCTGGTGTTAGGCGTCTTGCCAAGGAACAAGCCGTGAAAGCAGCCATGTTGTGGCACTTCTGCACTCCCTTTTGGATGCCTTTCACAGCTCCAGTGTGCCTGGAACTCAGGGCTTCCTGCTTTTAAAAATCCTAGCCCTAGGCCGAACCCCAACCCTATGACGAGAAAGGCAAATCAGCCAGGAATTAGGCATGTCCCCAAGGAAAAAGCTGTGGAGGCAGGCATGTTGTGGTACTTTTGCGCTCTTCTTGGCTAGTCCTTCGCAGCTGCTGTGTTCTTGGAACTCAGGGCTTTCTGGTTAATAGAACCCTTACCCTAGGCGTAACTCAAACCTTAACCCTAGGAAGGAAAATCAGCCTATGGTTCGGGATGGTCTCATGGAAATATCAGTGGTGGCAGCCAAGTTGCGTCACTTTTGCGCTCCCCTTGGGATGCCTTTCGCAGCTGCAGTGTGCCTGGAGCCCAGGGCTTCCTGGTTTTAAAAGTCCTAGGCCTAAGCCTAACAGTAACCCTAGGAAGGTAAATCAGCCGGGTATTAGGGTTCTTCCTAAGGGAAAAGCCGTGAAAGCAGCCATGTTGTGGCACTTCTGCACTCCCTTTGGGATGCCTTTGGCAGATGAAGTAAGCCTGGAACTCAGGGCTTCCTGGTAAAAAAAATTCAAGCCCTAGGCTGAACCCTAACCCTAACCCTAGGCAGATAAATCAGCCCAGGTATAGGGATGGTGCCAAGGAAAAAGCTGTGAAAGCTGCCATGTTGTTGCACTTTTGTACTCCCCTTGGGATGCCTTGAACAGCTGCAGTGTGCCTGGAGCTAAGGGCTTCCTAGTTTCAAAAATCCTAGCCCTAGGCCTAAGCCTAACAGTAACCCTGGGAAAGTAAATCAGCCTGATGTTAGGCTTCTTGCCAAGGAAAAAGCCGTGAAAGCAGCCATGTTGTGGCACTTCTGCACTCCCTTTGGGATGCCTTTGGCAGATGAAGTAAGCCTGGAACTCAGGGCTTCCTGGTTAAAGAAATCCAAGCCCTAGGCTGAACCCTAACCCTAACCCTAGGCAGATAAATCAGCCTAGGTATAGGGATGGTGCCAAGGAAAAAGCTGTGAAAGCTGCCATGTTGTTGCACTTTTGTACTCCCCTTGGGATGCCTTGAACAGCTGCAGTGTGCCTGGAGCTAAGGGCTTCCTAGTTTCAAAAATCCTAGCCCTAGGCCTAAGACTAACAGTAACCCTGGGAAAGTAAATCAGCCTGATGTTAGGCTTCTTGCCAAGGAAAAAGCCGTGAAAGCAGCCATGTTGTGGCACTTTTGCACTCCCTTTTGGATGCCTTTCACAGCTCCAGTGTGCCTGGAACTCAGGGCTTCCTGATTTTAAAAATCCTAGCCCTAGGCCGAACCCCAACCCTATGACGAGAAAGGCAAATCAGCCAGGAATTAGGCATGTCCCCAAGGAAAAAGCTGTGGAGGCAGGCATGTTGTGGTACTTTTGCGCTCTTCTTGGCTAGTCCTTCGCAGCTGCTGTGTTCTTGGAACTCAGGGCTTTCTGGTTAATAGAACCCTTACCCTAGGCGTAACTCAAACCTTAACCCTAGGAAGGAAAATCAACCTATGGTTCGGGATGGTCTCATGGAAATATCAGTGGTGGCAGCCAAGTTGCGTCACTTCTGCGCTCCCCTTGGGATGCCTTTCACAGCTGCAGTGTGCCTGGAGCCCAGGGCTTCCTGGTTTTAAAAGTCCTAGGCCTAAGCCTAACAGTAACCCTAGGAAGGTAAATCAGCCGGGTATTAGGGTTCTTCCTAAGGGAAAAGCCGTGAAAGCAGCCATGTTGTGGCACTTCTGCACTCCCTTTGGGATGCCTTTGGCAGATGAAGTAAGCCTGGAACTCAGGGCTTCCTGGTTAAAAAAAATTCAAGCCCTAGGCTGAACCCTAACCCTAACCCTAGGCAGATAAATCAGCCTAGGTATAGGGATGGTGCCAAGGAAAAAGCTGTGAAAGCTGCCATGTTGTTGCACTTTTGTACTCCCCTTGGGATGCCTTGAACAGCTGCAGTGTGCCTGGAGCCCAGGGCTTCCTAGTTTTAAAAATCCTAGCCCTAGGCCTAAGCCTAACAGTAACCCTGGGAAGGCAAATCAGCCTGGTGTTAGGCTTCTTGCCAAGGAAAAAGCCGTGAAAGCAGCCATGTTGTGGCACTTTTGCACTCCCTTTTGGATGCCTTTCACAGCTCCAGTGTGCCTGGAACTCAGGGCTTCCTGATTTTAAAAATCCTAGCCCTAGGCCGAACCCCAACCCTAAGACGAGAAAGGCAAATCAGCCAGGAATTAGGCATGTCCCCAAGGAAAAAGCTGTGGAGGCAGGCATGTTGTGGTACTTTTGCGCTCTTCTTGGCTAGTCCTTCGCAGCTGCTGTGTTCTTGGAACTCAGGGCTTTCTGGTTAATAGACCCTTACCCTAGGCGTAACTCAAACCTTAACCCTAGGAAGGAAAATCAACCTATGGTTCGGGATGGTCTCATGGAAATATCAGTGGTGGCAGCCAAGTTGCGTCACTTTTGCGCTCCCCTTGGGATGCCTTTTGCAGCTGCAGTGTGCCTGGAGCCCAGGGCTTCCTGGTTTTAAAAGTCCTAGGCCTAAGCCTAACAGTAACCCTAGGAAGGTAAATCAGCCGGGTATTAGGGTTCTTCCTAAGGGAAAAGCCGTGAAAGCAGCCATGTTGTGGCACTTCTGCACTCCCTTTGGGATGCCTTTGGCAGATGAAGTAAGCCTGGAACTCAGGGCTTCCTGGTTAAAGAAATTCAAGCCCTAGGCTGAACCCTAACCCTAACCCTAGGCAGATAAATCAGCCTAGGTATAGGGATGGTGCCAAGGAAAAAGCTGTGAAAGCTGCCATGTTGTTGCACTTTTGTACTCCCCTTGGGATGCCTTGAACAGCTGCAGTGTGCCTGGAGCCCAGGGCTTCCTAGTTTTAAAAATCCTAGCCCTAGGCCTAAGCCTAATAGTAACCCTGGGAAGGTAAGTCAGCCTGGTGTTAGGCGTCTTGCCAAGGAACAAGCCGTGAAAGCAGCCATGTTGTGGCACTTTTGCAATCCCTTTTGGATGCCTTTCACAGCTCCAGTGTGCCTGGAACTCAGGGCTTCCTGCTTTTAAAAATCCTAGCCCTAGGCCGAACCCCAACCCTATGACGAGAAAGGCAAATCAGCCAGGAATTAGGCATGTCCCCAAGGAAAAAGCTGTGGAGGCAGGCATGTTGTGGTACTTTTGCGCTCTTCTTGGCTAGTCCTTCGCAGCTGCTGTGTTCTTGGAACTCAGGGCTTTCTGGTTAATAGAACCCTTACCCTAGGCGTAACTCAAACCTTAACCCTAGGAAGGAAAATCAGCCTATGGTTCGGGATGGTCTCATGGAAATATCAGTGGTGGCAGCCAAGTTGCGTCACTTTTGCGCTCCCCTTGGGATGCCTTTCGCAGCTGCAGTGTGCCTGGAGCCCAGGGCTTCCTGGTTTTAAAAGTCCTAGGCCTAAGCCTAACAGTAACCCTAGGAAGGTAAATCAGCCGGGTATTAGGGTTCTTCCTAAGGGAAAAGCCGTGAAAGCAGCCATGTTGTGGCACTTCTGCACTCCCTTTGGGATGCCTTTGGCAGATGAAGTAAGCCTGGAACTCAGGGCTTCCTGGTAAAAAAAATTCAAGCCCTAGGCTGAACCCTAACCCTAACCCTAGGCAGATAAATCAGCCCAGGTATAGGGATGGTGCCAAGGAAAAAGCTGTGAAAGCTGCCATGTTGTTGCACTTTTGTACTCCCCTTGGGATGCCTTGAACAGCTGCAGTGTGCCTGGAGCTAAGGGCTTCCTAGTTTCAAAAATCCTAGCCCTAGGCCTAAGCCTAACAGTAACCCTGGGAAAGTAAATCAGCCTGATGTTAGGCTTCTTGCCAAGGAAAAAGCCGTGAAAGCAGCCATGTTGTGGCACTTCTGCACTCCCTTTGGGATGCCTTTGGCAGATGAAGTAAGCCTGGAACTCAGGGCTTCCTGGTTAAAGAAATCCAAGCCCTAGGCTGAACCCTAACCCTAACCCTAGGCAGATAAATCAGCCTAGGTATAGGGATGGTGCCAAGGAAAAAGCTGTGAAAGCTGCCATGTTGTTGCACTTTTGTACTCCCCTTGGGATGCCTTGAACAGCTGCAGTGTGCCTGGAGCCCAGGGCTTCCTAGTTTCAAAAATCCTAGCCCTAGGCCTAAGCCTAACAGTAACCCTGGGAAGGTAAATCAGCCTGATGTTAGGCTTCTTGCCAAGGAACAAGCCGTGAAAGCAGCCATGTTGTGGCACTTTTGCACTCCCTTTTGGATGCCTTTCACAGCTCCAGTGTGCCTGGAACTCAGGGCTTCCTGATTTTAAAAATCCTAGCCCTAGGCCGAACCCCAACCCTAAGACGAGAAAGGCAAATCAGCCAGGAATTAGGCATGTCCCCAAGGAAAAAGCTGTGGAGGCAGGCATGTTGTGGTACTTTTGCGCTCTTCTTGGCTAGTCCTTCGCAGCTGCTGTGTTCTTGGAACTCAGGGCTTTCTGGTTAATAGAACCCTTACCCTAGGCGTAACTCAAACCTTAACCCTAGGAAGGAAAATCATCCTATGGTTCGGGATGGTCTCATGGAAATATCAGTGGTGGCAGCCAAGTTGCGTCACTTTTGCGCTGCCCTTGGGATGCCTTTCACAGCTGCAGTGTGCCTGGAGCCCAGGGCTTCCTGGTTTTAAAAGTCCTAGGCCTAAGCCTAACAGTAACCCTAGGAAGGTAAATCAGCCGGGTATTAGGGTTCTTCCTAAGGGAAAAGCCGTGAAAGCAGCCATGTTGTGGCACTTCTGCACTCCCTTTGGGATGCCTTTGGCAGATGAAGTAAGCCTGGAACTCAGGGCTTCCTGGTTAAAGAAATTCAAGCCCTAGGCTGAACCCTAACCCTAACCCTAGGCAGATAAATCAGCCTAGGTATAGGGATGGTGCCAAGGAAAAAGCTGTGAAAGCTGCCATGTTGTTGCACTTTTGTACTCCCCTTGGGATGCCTTGAACAGCTGCAGTGTGCCTGGAGCCCAGGGCTTCCTAGTTTTAAAAATCCTAGCCCTAGGCCTAAGCCTAACAGTAACCCTGGGAAGGCAAATCAGCCTGGTGTTAGGCTTCTTGCCAAGGAAAAAGCCGTGAAAGCAGCCATGTTGTGGCACTTTTGCACTCCCTTTTGGATGCCTTTCACAGCTCCAGTGTGCCTGGAACTCAGGGCTTCCTGCTTTTAAAAATCCTAGCCCTAGGCCGAACCCCAACCCTAAGACGAGAAAGGCAAATCAGCCAGGAATTAGGCATGTCCCCAAGGAAAAAGCTGTGGAGGCAGGCATGTTGTGGTACTTTTGCGCTCTTCTTGGCTAGTCCTTCGCAGCTGCTGTGTTCTTGGAACTCAGGGCTTTCTGGTTAATAGAACCCTTACCCTAGGCGTAACTCAAACCTTAACCCTAGGAAGGAAAATCAGCCTATGGTTCGGGATGGTCTCATGGAAATATCAGTGGTGGCAGCCAAGTTGCGTCACTTTTGCGCTCCCCTTGGGATGCCTTTCGCAGCTGCAGTGTGCCTGGAGCCCAGGGCTTCCTGGTTTTAAAAGTCCTAGGCCTAAGCCTAACAGTAACCCTAGGAAGGTAAATCAGCCGGGTATTAGGGTTCTTCCTAAGGGAAAAGCCGTGAAAGCAGCCATGTTGTGGCACTTCTGCACTCCCTTTGGGATGCCTTTGGCAGATGAAGTAAGCCTGGAACTCAGGGCTTCCTGGTAAAAAAAATTCAAGCCCTAGGCTGAACCCTAACCCTAACCCTAGGCAGATAAATCAGCCCAGGTATAGGGATGGTGCCAAGGAAAAAGCTGTGAAAGCTGCCATGTTGTTGCACTTTTGTACTCCCCTTGGGATGCCTTGAACAGCTGCAGTGTGCCTGGAGCTAAGGGCTTCCTAGTTTCAAAAATCCTAGCCCTAGGCCTAAGCCTAACAGTAACCCTGGGAAAGTAAATCAGCCTGATGTTAGGCTTCTTGCCAAGGAAAAAGCCGTGAAAGCAGCCATGTTGTGGCACTTCTGCACTCCCTTTGGGATGCCTTTGGCAGATGAAGTAAGCCTGGAACTCAGGGCTTCCTGGTTAAAGAAATCCAAGCCCTAGGCTGAACCCTAACCCTAACCCTAGGCAGATAAATCAGCCTAGGTATAGGGATGGTGCCAAGGAAAAAGCTGTGAAAGCTGCCATGTTGTTGCACTTTTGTACTCCCCTTGGGATGCCTTGAACAGCTGCAGTGTGCCTGGAGCCCAGGGCTTCCTAGTTTCAAAAATCCTAGCCCTAGGCCTAAGCCTAACAGTAACCCTGGGAAGGTAAATCAGCCTGATGTTAGGCTTCTTGCCAAGGAACAAGCCGTGAAAGCAGCCATGTTGTGGCACTTTTGCACTCCCTTTTGGATGCCTTTCACAGCTCCAGTGTGCCTGGAACTCAGGGCTTCCTGATTTTAAAAATCCTAGCCCTAGGCCGAACCCCAACCCTAAGACGAGAAAGGCAAATCAGCCAGGAATTAGGCATGTCCCCAAGGAAAAAGCTGTGGAGGCAGGCATGTTGTGGTACTTTTGCGCTCTTCTTGGCTAGTCCTTCGCAGCTGCTGTGTTCTTGGAACTCAGGGCTTTCTGGTTAATAGAACCCTTACCCTAGGCGTAACTCAAACCTTAACCCTAGGAAGGAAAATCATCCTATGGTTCGGGATGGTCTCATGGAAATATCAGTGGTGGCAGCCAAGTTGCGTCACTTTTGCGCTGCCCTTGGGATGCCTTTCACAGCTGCAGTGTGCCTGGAGCCCAGGGCTTCCTGGTTTTAAAAGTCCTAGGCCTAAGCCTAACAGTAACCCTAGGAAGGTAAATCAGCCGGGTATTAGGGTTCTTCCTAAGGGAAAAGCCGTGAAAGCAGCCATGTTGTGGCACTTCTGCACTCCCTTTGGGATGCCTTTGGCAGATGAAGTAAGCCTGGAACTCAGGGCTTCCTGGTTAAAGAAATTCAAGCCCTAGGCTGAACCCTAACCCTAACCCTAGGCAGATAAATCAGCCTAGGTATAGGGATGGTGCCAAGGAAAAAGCTGTGAAAGCTGCCATGTTGTTGCACTTTTGTACTCCCCTTGGGATGCCTTGAACAGCTGCAGTGTGCCTGGAGCCCAGGGCTTCCTAGTTTTAAAAATCCTAGCCCTAGGCCTAAGCCTAACAGTAACCCTGGGAAGGCAAATCAGCCTGGTGTTAGGCTTCTTGCCAAGGAAAAAGCCGTGAAAGCAGCCATGTTGTGGCACTTTTGCACTCCCTTTTGGATGCCTTTCACAGCTCCAGTGTGCCTGGAACTCAGGGCTTCCTGCTTTTAAAAATCCTAGCCCTAGGCCGAACCCCAACCCTAAGACGAGAAAGGCAAATCAGCCAGGAATTAGGCATGTCCCCAAGGAAAAAGCTGTGGAGGCAGGCATGTTGTGGTACTTTTGCGCTCTTCTTGGCTAGTCCTTCGCAGCTGCTGTGTTCTTGGAACTCAGGGCTTTCTGGTTAATAGAACCCTTACCCTAGGCGTAACTCAAACCTTAACCCTAGGAAGGAAAATCAACCTATGGTTCGGGATGGTCTCATGGAAATATCAGTGGTGGCAGCCAAGTTGCGTCACTTTTGCGCTCCCCTTGGGATGCCTTTCGCAGCTGCAGTGTGCCTGGAGCCCAGGGCTTCCTGGTTTTAAAAGTCCTAGGCCTAAGCCTAACAGTAACCCTAGGAAGGTAAATCAGCCGGGTATTAGGGTTCTTCCTAAGGGAAAAGCCGTGAAAGCAGCCATGTTGTTGCACTTTTGTAGTCCCCTTGGGATGCCTTTCGCAGCTGTAGTGTGCCTGGAGCTAAGGGCTTCCTAGTTTCAAAAATCCTAGCCCTAGGCCTAAGCCTAACAGTAACCCTGGGAAGGTACATCAGCCTGATTTTAGGCTTCTTGCCAAGGAAAAAGCCATGAAAGCAGCCATGTTGTGGCACTTCTGCACTCCCTTTGGGATGCCTTTGGCAGATGAAGTAAGCCTGGAACTCAGGGCTTCCTGGTTAAAGAAATCCAAGCCCTAGGCTGAACCCTAACCCTAACCCTAGGCAGATAAATCAGCCTAGGTATAGGGATGGTGCCAAGGAAAAAGCTGTGAAAGCTGCCATGTTGTTGCACTTTTGTACTCCCCTTGGGATGCCTTGAACAGCTGCAGTGTGCCTGGAGCTAAGGGCTTCCTAGTTTCAAAAATCCTAGCCCTAGGCCTAAGCCTAACAGTAACCCTGGGAAAGTAAATCAGCCTGGTGTTAGGCTTCTTGCCAAGGAAAAAGCTGTGAAAGCTGCCATGTTGTTGCACTTTTGTACTGCCCTTGGGATGCCTTGAACAGCTGCAGTGTGCCTGGAGCTAAGGTCCTCCTAGTTTCAAAAATCCTAGCCCTAGGCCTAAGCCTAACAGTAACCCTGGGAAAGTAAATCAGCCTGGTGTTAGGCTTCTTGCCAAGGAAAAAGCCGTGAAAGCAGCCATGTTGTGGCACTTTTGCACTCCCTTTTGGATGCCTTTCACAGCTGCAGTGTGCCTGGAACTCAGGGCTTCCTGCTTTTAAAAATCCTGGCCCTAGGCCGAACCGCAACCCTAAGACGAGAAAGGCAAATCAGCCAGGAATTAGGCATGTCCCCAAGGAAAAAGCTGTGGAGGCAGGCATGTTGTGGTACTTTTGCGCTCTTCTTGGCTAGTCCTTCGCAGCTGCTGTGTTCTTGGAACTCAGGGCTTTCTGGTTAATAGACCCTTACCCTAGGCGTAACTCAAACCTTAACCCTAGGAAGGAAAATCAACCTATGGTTCGGGATGGTCTCATGGAAATATCAGTGGTGGCAGCCAAGTTGCGTCACTTTTGCGCTCCCCTTGGGATGCCTTTTGCAGCTGCAGTGTGCCTGGAGCCCAGGGCTTCCTGGTTTTAAAAGTCCTAGGCCTAAGCCTAACAGTAACCCTAGGAAGGTAAATCAGCCGGGTATTAGGGTTCTTCCTAAGGGAAAAGCCGTGAAAGCAGCCATGTTGTGGCACTTCTGCACTCCCTTTGGGATGCCTTTGGCAGATGAAGTAAGCCTGGAACTCAGGGCTTCCTGGTTAAAGAAATCCAAGCCCTAGGCTGAACCCTAACCCTAACCCTAGGCAGATAAATCAGCCTAGGTATAGGGATGGTGCCAAGGAAAAAGCTGTGAAAGCTGCCATGTTGTTGCACTTTTGTACTCCCCTTGGGATGCCTTGAACAGCTGCAGTGTGCCTAGAGCTAAGGGCTTTCTAGTTTTAAAAATCCTAGCCCTAGGCCTAAGCCTAATAGTAACCCTGGGAAGGTAAGTCAGCCTGGTGTTAGGCGTCTTGCCAAGGAACAAGCCGTGAAAGCAGCCATGTTGTGGCACTTTTGCAATCCCTTTTGGATGCCTTTCACAGCTCCAGTGTGCCTGGAACTCAGGGCTTCCTGCTTTTAAAAATCCTAGCCCTAGGCCGAACCCCAACCCTATGACGAGAAAGGCAAATCAGCCAGGAATTAGGCATGTCCCCAAGGAAAAAGCTGTGGAGGCAGGCATGTTGTGGTACTTTTGCGCTCTTCTTGGCTAGTCCTTCGCAGCTGCTGTGTTCTTGGAACTCAGGGCTTTCTGGTTAATAGAACCCTTACCCTAGGCGTAACTCAAACCTTAACCCTAGGAAGGAAAATCAGCCTATGGTTCGGGATGGTCTCATGGAAATATCAGTGGTGGCAGCCAAGTTGCGTCACTTTTGCGCTCCCCTTGGGATGCCTTTCGCAGCTGCAGTGTGCCTGGAGCCCAGGGCTTCCTGGTTTTAAAAGTCCTAGGCCTAAGCCTAACAGTAACCCTAGGAAGGTAAATCAGCCGGGTATTAGGGTTCTTCCTAAGGGAAAAGCCGTGAAAGCAGCCATGTTGTGGCACTTCTACACTCCCTTTGGGATGCCTTTGGCAGATGAAGTTAGCCTGGAACTCAGGGCTTCCTGGTTAAAAAAATTCAAGCCCTAGGCTGAACCCTAACCCTAACCCTAGGCAGATAAATCAGCCCAGGTATAGGGATGGTGCCAAGGAAAAAGCTGTGAAAGCTGCCATGTTGTTGCACTATTGTACTCCCCTTGGGATGCCTTGAACAGCTGCAGTGTGCCTGGAGCTAAGGGCTTCCTAGTTTCAAAAATCCTAGCCCTAGGCCTAAGCCTAACAGTAACCCTGGGAAAGTAAATCAGCCTGATGTTAGGCTTCTTGCCAAGGAAAAAGCCGTGAAAGCAGCCATGTTGTGGCACTTCTGCACTCCCTTTGGGATGCCTTTGGCAGATGAAGTAAGCCTGGAACTCAGGGCTTCCTGGTTAAAGAAATCCAAGCCCTAGGCTGAACCCTAACCCTAACCCTAGGCAGATAAATCAGCCTAGGTATAGGGATGGTGCCAAGGAAAAAGCTGTGAAAGCTGCCATGTTGTTGCACTTTTGTACTCCCCTTGGGATGCCTTGAACAGCTGCAGTGTGCCTGGAGCTAAGGGCTTCCTAGGTTCAAAAATCCTAGCCCTAGGCCTAAGCCTAATAGTAACCCTGGGAAAGTAAATCAGCCTGGTGTTAGGCTTCTTGCCAAGGAAAAAGCCGTGAAAGCAGCCATGTTGTGGCACTTTTGCATTCCCTTTTGGATGCCTTTCACAGCTCCAGTGTGCCTGGAACTCAGGGCTTCCTGATTTTAAAAATCCTAGCCCTAGGCCGAACCCCAACCCTAAGACGAGAAAGGCAAATCAGCCAGGAATTAGGCATGTCCCCAAGGAAAAAGCTGTGGAGGCAGGCATGTTGTGGTACTTTTGCGCTCTTCTTGGCTAGTCCTTCGCAGCTGCTGTGTTCTTGGAACTCAGGGCTTTCTGGTTAATAGAACCCTTACCCTAGGCGTAACTCAAACCTTAACCCTAGGAAGGAAAATCAGCCTATGGTTCGGGATGGTCTCATGGAAATATCAGTGGTGGCAGCCAAGTTGCGTCACTTTTGCGCTCCCCTTGGGATGCCTTTCGCAGCTGCAGTGTGCCTGGAGCCCAGGGCTTCCTGGTTTTAAAAGTCCTAGGCCTAAGCCTAACAGTAACCCTAGGAAGGTAAATCAGCCGGGTATTAGGGTTCTTCCTAAGGGAAAAGCCGTGAAAGCAGCCATGTTGTGGCACTTCTGCACTCCCTTTGGGATGCCTTTGGCAGATGAAGTAAGCCTGGAACTCAGGGCTTCCTGGTTAAAGAAATCCAAGCCCTAGGCTGAACCCTAACCCTAACCCTAGGCAGATAAATCAGCCTAGGTATAGGGATGGTGCCAAGGAAAAAGCTGTGAAAGCTGCCATGTTGTTGCACTTTTGTACTCCCCTTGGGATGCCTTGAACAGCTGCAGTGTGCCTGGAGCCCAGGGCTTCCTAGTTTTAAAAATCCTAGCCCTAGGCCTAAGCCTAACAGTAACCCTGGGAAAGTAAATCAGCCTGATGTTAGGCTTCTTGCCAAGGAAAAAGCCGTGAAAGCAGCCATGTTGTGGCACTTTTGCAATCCCTTTTGGATGCCTTTCACAGCTCCAGTGTGCCTGGAACTCAGGGCTTCCTGATTTTAAAAATCCTAGCCCTAGGCCGAACCCCAACCCTAAGACGAGAAAGGCAAATCAGCCAGGAATTAGGCATGTCCCCAAGGAAAATGCTGTGGAGGCAGGCATGTTGTGGTACTTTTGCGCTCTTCTTGGCTAGTCCTTTGCAGCTGCTGTGTTCTTGGAACTCAGGGCTTTCTGGTTAATAGAACCCTTACCCTAGGCGTAACTCAAACCTTAACCCTAGGAAGGAAAATCAGCCTATGGTTCGGGATGGTCTCATGGAAATATCAGTGGTGGCAGCCAAGTTGCGTCACTTTTGCGCTCCCCTTGGGATGCCTTTCACAGCTGCAGTGTGCCTGGAGCCCAGGGCTTCCTGGTTTTAAAAGTCCTAGGCCTAAGCCTAACAGTAACCCTAGGAAGGTAAATCAGCCGGGTATTAGGGTTCTTCCTAAGGGAAAAGCCGTGAAAGCAGCCATGTTGTGGCACTTCTGCACTCCCTTTGGGATGCCTTTGGCAGATGAAGTAAGCCTGGAACTCAGGGCTTCCTGGTTAAAAAAATCCAAGCCCTAGGCTGAACCCTAACCCTAACCCTAGGCAGATAAATCAGCCTAGGTATAGGGATGGTGCCAAGGAAAAAGCTGTGAAAGCTGCCATGTTGTTGCACTTTTGTACTCCCCTTGGGATGCCTTGAACAGCTGCAGTGTGCCTGGAGCCCAGGGCTTCCTAGTTTTAAAAATCCTAGCCCTAGGCCTAAGCCTAATAGTAACCCTGGGAAGGTAAGTCAGCCTGGTGTTAGGCGTCTTGCCAAGGAACAAGCCGTGAAAGCAGCCATGTTGTGGCACTTTTGCAATCCCTTTTGGATGCCTTTCACAGCTCCAGTGTGCCTGGAACTCAGGGCTTCCTGCTTTTAAAAATCCTAGCCCTAGGCCGAACCCCAACCCTATGACGAGAAAGGCAAATCAGCCAGGAATTAGGCATGTCCCCAGGGAAAAAGCTGTGGAGGCAGGCATGTTGTGGTACTTTTGCGCTCTTCTTGGCTAGTCCTTCGCAGCTGCTGTGTTCTTGGAACTCAGGGCTTTCTGGTTAATAGAACCCTTACCCTAGGCGTAACTCAAACCTTAACCCTAGGAAGGAAAATCAGCCTATGGTTCGGGATGGTCTCATGGAAATATCAGTGGTGGCAGCCAAGTTGCGTCACTTTTGCGCTCCCCTTGGGATGCCTTTCGCAGCTGCAGTGTGCCTGGAGCCCAGGGCTTCCTGGTTTTAAAAGTCCTAGGCCTAAGCCTAACAGTAACCCTAGGAAGGTAAATCAGCCGGGTATTAGGGTTCTTCCTAAGGGAAAAGCCGTGAAAGCAGCCATGTTGTGGCACTTCTGCACTCCCTTTGGGATGCCTTTGGCAGATGAAGTAAGCCTGGAACTCAGGGCTTCCTGGTAAAAAAAATTCAAGCCCTAGGCTGAACCCTAACCCTAACCCTAGGCAGATAAATCAGCCCAGGTATAGGGATGGTGCCAAGGAAAAAGCTGTGAAAGCTGCCATGTTGTTGCACTTTTGTACTCCCCTTGGGATGCCTTGAACAGCTGCAGTGTGCCTGGAGCTAAGGGCTTCCTAGTTTCAAAAATCCTAGCCCTAGGCCTAAGCCTAACAGTAACCCTAGGAATGTAAATCAGCCTGATGTTAGGCTTCTTGCCAAGGAAAAAGCCGTGAAAGCAGCCATGTTGTGGCACTTCTGCACTCCCTTTGGGATGCCTTTGGCAGATGAAGTAAGCCTGGAACTCAGGGCTTCCTGGTTAAAGAAATCCAAGCCCTAGGCTGAACCCTAACCCTAACCCTAGGCAGATAAATCAGCCTAGGTATAGGGATGGTGCCAAGGAAAAAGCTGTGAAAGCTGCCATGTTGTTGCACTTTTGTACTCCCCTTGGGATGCCTTGAACAGCTGCAGTGTGCCTGGAGCTAAGGGCTTCCTAGTTTCAAAAATCCTAGCCCTAGGCCTAAGCCTAACAGTAACCCTGGGAAAGTAAATCAGCCTGATGTTAGGCTTCTTGCCAAGGAAAAAGCCGTGAAAGCAGCCATGTTGTGGCACTTTTGCACTCCCTTTTGGATGCCTTTCACAGCTCCAGTGTGCCTGGAACTCAGGGCTTCCTGCTTTTAAAAATCCTAGCCCTAGGCCGAACCCCAACCCTAAGACGAGAAAGGCAAATCAGCCAGGAATTAGGCATGTCCCCAAGGAAAAAGCTGTGGAGGCAGGCATGTTGTGGTACTTTTGCGCTCTTCTTGGCTAGTCCTTCGCAGCTGCTGTGTTCTTGGAACTCAGGGCTTTCTGGTTAATAGAACCCTTACCCTAGGCGTAACTCAAACCTTAACCCTAGGAAGGAAAATCATCCTATGGTTCGGGATGGTCTCATGGAAATATCAGTGGTGGCAGCCAAGTTGCGTCACTTTTGCGCTCCCCTTGGGATGCCTTTTGCAGCTGCAGTGTGCCTGGAGCCCAGGGCTTCCTGGTTTTAAAAGTCCTAGGCCTAAGCCTAACAGTAACCCTAGGAAGGTAAATCAGCCGGGTATTAGGGTTCTTCCTAAGGGAAAAGCCGTGAAAGCAGCCATGTTGTGGCACTTCTGCACTCCCTTTGGGATGCCTTTGGCAGATGAAGTAAGCCTGGAACTCAGGGCTTCCTGGTTAAAAAAATTCAAGCCCTAGGCTGAACCCTAACCCTAACCCTAGGCAGATAAATCAGCCTAGGTATAGGGATGGTGCCAAGGAAAAAGCTGTGAAAGCTGCCATGTTGTTGCACTTTTGTACTCCCCTTGGGATGCCTTGAACAGCTGCAGTGTGCCTGGAGCTAAGGGCTTCCTAGTTTTAAAAATCCTAGCCCTAGGCCTAAGCCTAATAGTAACCCTGGGAAGGTAAGTCAGCCTGGTGTTAGGCGTCTTGCCAAGGAACAAGCCGTGAAAGCAGCCATGTTGTGGCACTTCTGCACTCCCTTTTGGATGCCTTTCACAGCTCCAGTGTGCCTGGAACTCAGGGCTTCCTGCTTTTAAAAATCCTAGCCCTAGGCCGAACCCCAACCCTATGACGAGAAAGGCAAATCAGCCAGGAATTAGGCATGTCCCCAAGGAAAAAGCTGTGGAGGCAGGCATGTTGTGGTACTTTTGCGCTCTTCTTGGCTAGTCCTTCGCAGCTGCTGTGTTCTTGGAACTCAGGGCTTTCTGGTTAATAGAACCCTTACCCTAGGCGTAACTCAAACCTTAACCCTAGGAAGGAAAATCAGCCTATGGTTCGGGATGGTCTCATGGAAATATCAGTGGTGGCAGCCAAGTTGCGTCACTTTTGCGCTCCCCTTGGGATGCCTTTCGCAGCTGCAGTGTGCCTGGAGCCCAGGGCTTCCTGGTTTTAAAAGTCCTAGGCCTAAGCCTAACAGTAACCCTAGGAAGGTAAATCAGCCGGGTATTAGGGTTCTTCCTAAGGGAAAAGCCGTGAAAGCAGCCATGTTGTGGCACTTCTGCACTCCCTTTGGGATGCCTTTGGCAGATGAAGTAAGCCTGGAACTCAGGGCTTCCTGGTAAAAAAAATTCAAGCCCTAGGCTGAACCCTAACCCTAACCCTAGGCAGATAAATCAGCCCAGGTATAGGGATGGTGCCAAGGAAAAAGCTGTGAAAGCTGCCATGTTGTTGCACTTTTGTACTCCCCTTGGGATGCCTTGAACAGCTGCAGTGTGCCTGGAGCTAAGGGCTTCCTAGTTTCAAAAATCCTAGCCCTAGGCCTAAGCCTAACAGTAACCCTGGGAAAGTAAATCAGCCTGATGTTAGGCTTCTTGCCAAGGAAAAAGCCGTGAAAGCAGCCATGTTGTGGCACTTCTGCACTCCCTTTGGGATGCCTTTGGCAGATGAAGTAAGCCTGGAACTCAGGGCTTCCTGGTTAAAGAAATCCAAGCCCTAGGCTGAACCCTAACCCTAACCCTAGGCAGATAAATCAGCCTAGGTATAGGGATGGTGCCAAGGAAAAAGCTGTGAAAGCTGCCATGTTGTTGCACTTTTGTACTCCCCTTGGGATGCCTTGAACAGCTGCAGTGTGCCTGGAGCTAAGGGCTTCCTAGTTTCAAAAATCCTAGCCCTAGGCCTAAGCCTAACAGTAACCCTGGGAAAGTAAATCAGCCTGATGTTAGGCTTCTTGCCAAGGAAAAAGCCGTGAAAGCAGCCATGTTGTGGCACTTTTGCACTCCCTTTTGGATGCCTTTCACAGCTCCAGTGTGCCTGGAACTCAGGGCTTCCTGCTTTTAAAAATCCTAGCCCTAGGCCGAACCCCAACCCTATGACGAGAAAGGCAAATCAGCCAGGAATTAGGCATGTCCCCAAGGAAAAAGCTGTGGAGGCAGGCATGTTGTGGTACTTTTGCGCTCTTCTTGGCTAGTCCTTCGCAGCTGCTGTGTTCTTGGAACTCAGGGCTTTCTGGTTAATAGAACCCTTACCCTAGGCGTAACTCAAACCTTAACCCTAGGAAGGAAAATCATCCTATGGTTCGGGATGGTCTCATGGAAATATCAGTGGTGGCAGCCAAGTTGCGTCACTTCTGCGCTCCCCTTGGGATGCCTTTCACAGCTGCAGTGTGCCTGGAGCCCAGGGCTTCCTGGTTTTAAAAGTCCTAGGCCTAAGCCTAACAGTAACCCTAGGAAGGTAAATCAGCCGGGTATTAGGGTTCTTCCTAAGGGAAAAGCCGTGAAAGCAGCCATGTTGTGGCACTTCTGCACTCCCTTTGGGATGCCTTTGGCAGATGAAGTAAGCCTGGAACTCAGGGCTTCCTGGTTAAAAAAAATTCAAGCCCTAGGCTGAACCCTAACCCTAACCCTAGGCAGATAAATCAGCCTAGGTATAGGGATGGTGCCAAGGAAAAAGCTGTGAAAGCTGCCATGTTGTTGCACTTTTGTACTCCCCTTGGGATGCCTTGAACAGCTGCAGTGTGCCTGGAGCCCAGGGCTTCCTAGTTTTAAAAATCCTAGCCCTAGGCCTAAGCCTAACAGTAACCCTGGGAAGGCAAATCAGCCTGGTGTTAGGCTTCTTGCCAAGGAAAAAGCCGTGAAAGCAGCCATGTTGTGGCACTTTTGCACTCCCTTTTGGATGCCTTTCACAGCTCCAGTGTGCCTGGAACTCAGGGCTTCCTGATTTTAAAAATCCTAGCCCTAGGCCGAACCCCAACCCTAAGACGAGAAAGGCAAATCAGCCAGGAATTAGGCATGTCCCCAAGGAAAATGCTGTGGAGGCAGGCATGTTGTGGTACTTTTGCGCTCTTCTTGGCTAGTCCTTTGCAGCTGCTGTGTTCTTGGAACTCAGGGCTTTCTGGTTAATAGAACCCTTACCCTAGGCGTAACTCAAAC
The DNA here is from genome assembly GCF_027887145.1 of Ammospiza caudacuta. Taxonomy (NCBI): domain Eukaryota; kingdom Metazoa; phylum Chordata; class Aves; order Passeriformes; family Passerellidae; genus Ammospiza; species Ammospiza caudacuta. The sequence goes on from NW_026683013.1 coordinate 46,458, forward strand.
CTTAACCCTAGGAAGGAAAATCAGCCTATGGTTCGGGATGGTCTCATGGAAATATCAGTGGTGGCAGCCAAGTTGCGTCACTTTTGCGCTCCCCTTGGGATGCCTTTCACAGCTGCAGTGTGCCTGGAGCCCAGGGCTTCCTGGTTTTAAAAGTCCTAGGCCTAAGCCTAACAGTAACCCTAGGAAGGTAAATCAGCCGGGTATTAGGGTTCTTCCTAAGGGAAAAGCCGTGAAAGCAGCCATGTTGTGGCACTTCTGCACTCCCTTTGGGATGCCTTTGGCAGATGAAGTAAGCCTGGAACTCAGGGCTTCCTGGTTAAAAAAATCCAAGCCCTAGGCTGAACCCTAACCCTAACCCTAGGCAGATAAATCAGCCTAGGTATAGGGATGGTGCCAAGGAAAAAGCTGTGAAAGCTGCCATGTTGTTGCACTTTTGTACTCCCCTTGGGATGCCTTGAACAGCTGCAGTGTGCCTGGAGCCCAGGGCTTCCTAGTTTTAAAAATCCTAGCCCTAGGCCTAAGCCTAATAGTAACCCTGGGAAGGTAAGTCAGCCTGGTGTTAGGCGTCTTGCCAAGGAACAAGCCGTGAAAGCAGCCATGTTGTGGCACTTTTGCAATCCCTTTTGGATGCCTTTCACAGCTCCAGTGTGCCTGGAACTCAGGGCTTCCTGCTTTTAAAAATCCTAGCCCTAGGCCGAACCCCAACCCTATGACGAGAAAGGCAAATCAGCCAGGAATTAGGCATGTCCCCAGGGAAAAAGCTGTGGAGGCAGGCATGTTGTGGTACTTTTGCGCTCTTCTTGGCTAGTCCTTCGCAGCTGCTGTGTTCTTGGAACTCAGGGCTTTCTGGTTAATAGAACCCTTACCCTAGGCGTAACTCAAACCTTAACCCTAGGAAGGAAAATCAGCCTATGGTTCGGGATGGTCTCATGGAAATATCAGTGGTGGCAGCCAAGTTGCGTCACTTTTGCGCTCCCCTTGGGATGCCTTTCGCAGCTGCAGTGTGCCTGGAGCCCAGGGCTTCCTGGTTTTAAAAGTCCTAGGCCTAAGCCTAACAGTAACCCTAGGAAGGTAAATCAGCCGGGTATTAGGGTTCTTCCTAAGGGAAAAGCCGTGAAAGCAGCCATGTTGTGGCACTTCTGCACTCCCTTTGGGATGCCTTTGGCAGATGAAGTAAGCCTGGAACTCAGGGCTTCCTGGTAAAAAAAATTCAAGCCCTAGGCTGAACCCTAACCCTAACCCTAGGCAGATAAATCAGCCCAGGTATAGGGATGGTGCCAAGGAAAAAGCTGTGAAAGCTGCCATGTTGTTGCACTTTTGTACTCCCCTTGGGATGCCTTGAACAGCTGCAGTGTGCCTGGAGCTAAGGGCTTCCTAGTTTCAAAAATCCTAGCCCTAGGCCTAAGCCTAACAGTAACCCTAGGAATGTAAATCAGCCTGATGTTAGGCTTCTTGCCAAGGAAAAAGCCGTGAAAGCAGCCATGTTGTGGCACTTCTGCACTCCCTTTGGGATGCCTTTGGCAGATGAAGTAAGCCTGGAACTCAGGGCTTCCTGGTTAAAGAAATCCAAGCCCTAGGCTGAACCCTAACCCTAACCCTAGGCAGATAAATCAGCCTAGGTATAGGGATGGTGCCAAGGAAAAAGCTGTGAAAGCTGCCATGTTGTTGCACTTTTGTACTCCCCTTGGGATGCCTTGAACAGCTGCAGTGTGCCTGGAGCCCAGGGCTTCCTAGTTTCAAAAATCCTAGCCCTAGGCCTAAGCCTAACAGTAACCCTGGGAAAGTAAATCAGCCTGATGTTAGGCTTCTTGCCAAGGAAAAAGCCGTGAAAGCAGCCATGTTGTGGCACTTTTGCACTCCCTTTTGGATGCCTTTCACAGCTGCAGTGTGCCTGGAACTCAGGGCTTCCTGCTTTTAAAAATCCTAGCCCTAGGCCGAACCCCAACCCTAAGACGAGAAAGGCAAATCAGCCAGGAATTAGGCATGTCCCCAAGGAAAAAGCTGTGGAGGCAGGCATGTTGTGGTACTTTTGCGCTCTTCTTGGCTAGTCCTTCGCAGCTGCTGTGTTCTTGGAACTCAGGGCTTTCTGGTTAATAGAACCCTTACCCTAGGCGTAACTCAAACCTTAACCCTAGGAAGGAAAATCATCCTATGGTTCGGGATGGTCTCATGGAAATATCAGTGGTGGCAGCCAAGTTGCGTCACTTTTGCGCTCCCCTTGGGATGCCTTTTGCAGCTGCAGTGTGCCTGGAGCCCAGGGCTTCCTGGTTTTAAAAGTCCTAGGCCTAAGCCTAACAGTAACCCTAGGAAGGTAAATCAGCCGGGTATTAGGGTTCTTCCTAAGGGAAAAGCCGTGAAAGCAGCCATGTTGTGGCACTTCTGCACTCCCTTTGGGATGCCTTTGGCAGATGAAGTAAGCCTGGAACTCAGGGCTTCCTGGTTAAAAAAATTCAAGCCCTAGGCTGAACCCTAACCCTAACCCTAGGCAGATAAATCAGCCTAGGTATAGGGATGGTGCCAAGGAAAAAGCTGTGAAAGCTGCCATGTTGTTGCACTTTTGTACTCCCCTTGGGATGCCTTGAACAGCTGCAGTGTGCCTGGAGCTAAGGGCTTCCTAGTTTTAAAAATCCTAGCCCTAGGCCTAAGCCTAATAGTAACCCTGGGAAGGTAAGTCAGCCTGGTGTTAGGCGTCTTGCCAAGGAACAAGCCGTGAAAGCAGCCATGTTGTGGCACTTCTGCACTCCCTTTTGGATGCCTTTCACAGCTCCAGTGTGCCTGGAACTCAGGGCTTCCTGCTTTTAAAAATCCTAGCCCTAGGCCGAACCCCAACCCTATGACGAGAAAGGCAAATCAGCCAGGAATTAGGCATGTCCCCAAGGAAAAAGCTGTGGAGGCAGGCATGTTGTGGTACTTTTGCGCTCTTCTTGGCTAGTCCTTCGCAGCTGCTGTGTTCTTGGAACTCAGGGCTTTCTGGTTAATAGAACTCTTACCCTAGGCGTAACTCAAACCTTAACCCTAGGAAGGAAAATCAGCCTATGGTTCGGGATGGTCTCATGGAAATATCAGTGGTGGCAGCCAAGTTGCGTCACTTTTGCGCTCCCCTTGGGATGCCTTTCGCAGCTGCAGTGTGCCTGGAGCCCAGGGCTTCCTGGTTTTAAAAGTCCTAGGCCTAAGCCTAACAGTAACCCTAGGAAGGTAAATCAGCCGGGTATTAGGGTTCTTCCTAAGGGAAAAGCCGTGAAAGCAGCCATGTTGTGGCACTTCTGCACTCCCTTTGGGATGCCTTTGGCAGATGAAGTAAGCCTGGAACTCAGGGCTTCCTGGTAAAAAAAATTCAAGCCCTAGGCTGAACCCTAACCCTAACCCTAGGCAGATAAATCAGCCCAGGTATAGGGATGGTGCCAAGGAAAAAGCTGTGAAAGCTGCCATGTTGTTGCACTTTTGTACTCCCCTTGGGATGCCTTGAACAGCTGCAGTGTGCCTGGAGCTAAGGGCTTCCTAGTTTCAAAAATCCTAGCCCTAGGCCTAAGCCTAACAGTAACCCTGGGAAAGTAAATCAGCCTGATGTTAGGCTTCTTGCCAAGGAAAAAGCCGTGAAAGCAGCCATGTTGTGGCACTTCTGCACTCCCTTTGGGATGCCTTTGGCAGATGAAGTAAGCCTGGAACTCAGGGCTTCCTGGTTAAAGAAATCCAAGCCCTAGGCTGAACCCTAACCCTAACCCTAGGCAGATAAATCAGCCTAGGTATAGGGATGGTGCCAAGGAAAAAGCTGTGAAAGCTGCCATGTTGTTGCACTTTTGTACTCCCCTTGGGATGCCTTGAACAGCTGCAGTGTGCCTGGAGCTAAGGGCTTCCTAGTTTCAAAAATCCTAGCCCTAGGCCTAAGCCTAACAGTAACCCTGGGAAAGTAAATCAGCCTGATGTTAGGCTTCTTGCCAAGGAAAAAGCCGTGAAAGCAGCCATGTTGTGGCACTTTTGCACTCCCTTTTGGATGCCTTTCACAGCTCCAGTGTGCCTGGAACTCAGGGCTTCCTGCTTTTAAAAATCCTAGCCCTAGGCCGAACCCCAACCCTATGACGAGAAAGGCAAATCAGCCAGGAATTAGGCATGTCCCCAAGGAAAAAGCTGTGGAGGCAGGCATGTTGTGGTACTTTTGCGCTCTTCTTGGCTAGTCCTTCGCAGCTGCTGTGTTCTTGGAACTCAGGGCTTTCTGGTTAATAGAACCCTTACCCTAGGCGTAACTCAAACCTTAACCCTAGGAAGGAAAATCATCCTATGGTTCGGGATGGTCTCATGGAAATATCAGTGGTGGCAGCCAAGTTGCGTCACTTCTGCGCTCCCCTTGGGATGCCTTTCACAGCTGCAGTGTGCCTGGAGCCCAGGGCTTCCTGGTTTTAAAAGTCCTAGGCCTAAGCCTAACAGTAACCCTAGGAAGGTAAATCAGCCGGGTATTAGGGTTCTTCCTAAGGGAAAAGCCGTGAAAGCAGCCATGTTGTGGCACTTCTGCACTCCCTTTGGGATGCCTTTGGCAGATGAAGTAAGCCTGGAACTCAGGGCTTCCTGGTTAAAAAAAATTCAAGCCCTAGGCTGAACCCTAACCCTAACCCTAGGCAGATAAATCAGCCTAGGTATAGGGATGGTGCCAAGGAAAAAGCTGTGAAAGCTGCCATGTTGTTGCACTTTTGTACTCCCCTTGGGATGCCTTGAACAGCTGCAGTGTGCCTGGAGCCCAGGGCTTCCTAGTTTTAAAAATCCTAGCCCTAGGCCTAAGCCTAACAGTAACCCTGGGAAGGCAAATCAGCCTGGTGTTAGGCTTCTTGCCAAGGAAAAAGCCGTGAAAGCAGCCATGTTGTGGCACTTTTGCACTCCCTTTTGGATGCCTTTCACAGCTCCAGTGTGCCTGGAACTCAGGGCTTCCTGATTTTAAAAATCCTAGCCCTAGGCCGAACCCCAACCCTAAGACGAGAAAGGCAAATCAGCCAGGAATTAGGCATGTCCCCAGGGAAAAAGCTGTGGAGGCAGGCATGTTGTGGTACTTTTGCGCTCTTCTTGGGTAGTCCTTTGCAGCTGCTGTGTTCTTGGAACTCAGGGCTTTCTGGTTAATAGACCCTTACCCTAGGCGTAACTCAAACCTTAACCCTAGGAAGGAAAATCAACCTATGGTTCGGGATGGTCTCATGGAAATATCAGTGGTGGCAGCCAAGTTGCGTCACTTTTGCGCTCCCCTTGGGATGCCTTTTGCAGCTGCAGTGTGCCTGGAGCCCAGGGCTTCCTGGTTTTAAAAGTCCTAGGCCTAAGCCTAACAGTAACCCTAGGAAGGTAAATCAGCCGGGTATTAGGGTTCTTCCTAAGGGAAAAGCCGTGAAAGCAGCCATGTTGTGGCACTTCTGCACTCCCTTTGGGATGCCTTTGGCAGATGAAGTAAGCCTGGAACTCAGGGCTTCCTGGTTAAAGAAATTCAAGCCCTAGGCTGAACCCTAACCCTAACCCTAGGCAGATAAATCAGCCTAGGTATAGGGATGGTGCCAAGGAAAAAGCTGTGAAAGCTGCCATGTTGTTGCACTTTTGTACTCCCCTTGGGATGCCTTGAACAGCTGCAGTGTGCCTGGAGCCCAGGGCTTCCTAGTTTTAAAAATCCTAGCCCTAGGCCTAAGCCTAATAGTAACCCTGGGAAGGTAAGTCAGCCTGGTGTTAGGCGTCTTGCCAAGGAAAAAGCCGTGAAAGCAGCCATGTTGTGGCACTTTTGCACTCCCTTTTGGATGCCTTTCACAGCTCCAGTGTGCCTGGAACTCAGGGCTTCCTGATTTTAAAAATCCTAGCCCTAGGCCGAACCCCAACCCTAAGACGAGAAAGGCAAATCAGCCAGGAATTAGGCATGTCCCCAAGGAAAAAGCTGTGGAGGCAGGCATGTTGTGGTACTTTTGCGCTCTTCTTGGCTAGTCCTTCGCAGCTGCTGTGTTCTTGGAACTCAGGGCTTTCTGGTTAATAGAACCCTTACCCTAGGCGTAACTCAAACCTTAACCCTAGGAAGGAAAATCAGCCTATGGTTCGGGATGGTCTCATGGAAATATCAGTGGTGGCAGCCAAGTTGCGTCACTTTTGCGCTCCCCTTTGGATGCCTTTCGCAGCTGCAGTGTGCCTGGAGCCCAGGGCTTCCTGGTTTTAAAAGTCCTAGGCCTAAGCCTAACAGTAACCCTAGGAAGGTAAATCAGCCGGGTATTAGGGTTCTTCCTAAGGGAAAAGCCGTGAAAGCAGCCATGTTGTGGCACTTCTGCACTCCCTTTGGGATGCCTTTGGCAGATGAAGTAAGCCTGGAACTCAGGGCTTCCTGGTAAAAAAAATTCAAGCCCTAGGCTGAACCCTAACCCTAACCCTAGGCAGATAAATCAGCCCAGGTATAGGGATGGTGCCAAGGAAAAAGCTGTGAAAGCTGCCATGTTGTTGCACTTTTGTACTCCCCTTGGGATGCCTTGAACAGCTGCAGTGTGACTGGAGCTAAGGGCTTCCTAGTTTCAAAAATCCTAGCCCTAGGCCTAAGCCTAACAGTAACCCTGGGAAAGTAAATCAGCCTGATGTTAGGCTTCTTGCCAAGGAAAAAGCCGTGAAAGCAGCCATGTTGTGGCACTTCTGCACTCCCTTTGGGATGCCTTTGGCAGATGAAGTAAGCCTGGAACTCAGGGCTTCCTGGTTAAAGAAATCCAAGCCCTAGGCTGAACCCTAACCCTAACCCTAGGCAGATAAATCAGCCTAGGTATAGGGATGGTGCCAAGGAAAAAGCTGTGAAAGCTGCCATGTTGTTGCACTTTTGTACTCCCCTTGGGATGCCTTGAACAGCTGCAGTGTGCCTGGAGCCCAGGGCTTCCTAGTTTCAAAAATCCTAGCCCTAGGCCTAAGCCTAACAGTAACCCTGGGAAGGTAAATCAGCCTGATGTTAGGCTTCTTGCCAAGGAACAAGCCGTGAAAGCAGCCATGTTGTGGCACTTTTGCACTCCCTTTTGGATGCCTTTCACAGCTCCAGTGTGCCTGGAACTCAGGGCTTCCTGATTTTAAAAATCCTAGCCCTAGGCCGAACCCCAACCCTAAGACGAGAAAGGCAAATCAGCCAGGAATTAGGCATGTCCCCAAGGAAAAAGCTGTGGAGGCAGGCATGTTGTGGTACTTTTGCGCTCTTCTTGGCTAGTCCTTCGCAGCTGCTGTGTTCTTGGAACTCAGGGCTTTCTGGTTAATAGAACCCTTACCCTAGGCGTAACTCAAACCTTAACCCTAGGAAGGAAAATCATCCTATGGTTCGGGATGGTCTCATGGAAATATCAGTGGTGGCAGCCAAGTTGCGTCACTTTTGCGCTGCCCTTGGGATGCCTTTCACAGCTGCAGTGTGCCTGGAGCCCAGGGCTTCCTGGTTTTAAAAGTCCTAGGCCTAAGCCTAACAGTAACCCTAGGAAGGTAAATCAGCCGGGTATTAGGGTTCTTCCTAAGGGAAAAGCCGTGAAAGCAGCCATGTTGTGGCACTTCTGCACTCCCTTTGGGATGCCTTTGGCAGATGAAGTAAGCCTGGAACTCAGGGCTTCCTGGTTAAAGAAATTCAAGCCCTAGGCTGAACCCTAACCCTAACCCTAGGCAGATAAATCAGCCTAGGTATAGGGATGGTGCCAAGGAAAAAGCTGTGAAAGCTGCCATGTTGTTGCACTTTTGTACTCCCCTTGGGATGCCTTGAACAGCTGCAGTGTGCCTGGAGCCCAGGGCTTCCTAGTTTTAAAAATCCTAGCCCTAGGCCTAAGCCTAACAGTAACCCTGGGAAGGCAAATCAGCCTGGTGTTAGGCTTCTTGCCAAGGAAAAAGCCGTGAAAGCAGCCATGTTGTGGCACTTTTGCACTCCCTTTTGGATGCCTTTCACAGCTCCAGTGTGCCTGGAACTCAGGGCTTCCTGCTTTTAAAAATCCTAGCCCTAGGCCGAACCCCAACCCTAAGACGAGAAAGGCAAATCAGCCAGGAATTAGGCATGTCCCCAAGGAAAAAGCTGTGGAGGCAGGCATGTTGTGGTACTTTTGCGCTCTTCTTGGCTAGTCCTTCGCAGCTGCTGTGTTCTTGGAACTCAGGGCTTTCTGGTTAATAGAACCCTTACCCTAGGCGTAACTCAAACCTTAACCCTAGGAAGGAAAATCAACCTATGGTTCGGGATGGTCTCATGGAAATATCAGTGGTGGCAGCCAAGTTGCGTCACTTTTCCGCTCCCCTTGGGATGCCTTTCGCAGCTGCAGTGTGCCTGGAGCCCAGGGCTTCCTGGTTTTAAAAGTCCTAGGCCTAAGCCTAACAGTAACCCTAGGAAGGTAAATCAGCCGGGTATTAGGGTTCTTCCTAAGGGAAAAGCCGTGAAAGCAGCCATGTTGTTGCACTTTTGTAGTCCCCTTGGGATGCCTTTCGCAGCTGTAGTGTGCCTGGAGCTAAGGGCTTCCTAGTTTCAAAAATCCTAGCCCTAGGCCTAAGCCTAACAGTAACCCTGGGAAGGTACATCAGCCTGATTTTAGGCTTCTTGCCAAGGAAAAAGCCATGAAAGCAGCCATGTTGTGGCACTTCTGCACTCCCTTTGGGATGCCTTTGGCAGATGAAGTAAGCCTGGAACTCAGGGCTTCCTGGTTAAAGAAATCCAAGCCCTAGGCTGAACCCTAACCCTAACCCTAGGCAGATAAATCAGCCTAGGTATAGGGATGGTGCCAAGGAAAAAGCTGTGAAAGCTGCCATGTTGTTGCACTTTTGTACTCCCCTTGGGATGCCTTGAACAGCTGCAGTGTGCCTGGAGCTAAGGGCTTCCTAGTTTCAAAAATCCTAGCCCTAGGCCTAAGCCTAACAGTAACCCTGGGAAAGTAAATCAGCCTGGTGTTAGGCTTCTTGCCAAGGAAAAAGCTGTGAAAGCTGCCATGTTGTTGCACTTTTGTACTGCCCTTGGGATGCCTTGAACAGCTGCAGTGTGCCTGGAGCTAAGGTCCTCCTAGTTTCAAAAATCCTAGCCCTAGGCCTAAGCCTAACAGTAACCCTGGGAAAGTAAATCAGCCTGGTGTTAGGCTTCTTGCCAAGGAAAAAGCCGTGAAAGCAGCCATGTTGTGGCACTTTTGCACTCCCTTTTGGATGCCTTTCACAGCTGCAGTGTGCCTGGAACTCAGGGCTTCCTGCTTTTAAAAATCCTAGCCCTAGGCCGAACCGCAACCCTAAGACGAGAAAGGCAAATCAGCCAGGAATTAGGCATGTCCCCAAGGAAAAAGCTGTGGAGGCAGGCATGTTGTGGTACTTTTGCGCTCTTCTTGGCTAGTCCTTCGCAGCTGCTGTGTTCTTGGAACTCAGGGCTTTCTGGTTAATAGACCCTTACCCTAGGCGTAACTCAAACCTTAACCCTAGGAAGGAAAATCAACCTATGGTTCGGGATGGTCTCATGGAAATATCAGTGGTGGCAGCCAAGTTGCGTCACTTTTGCGCTCCCCTTGGGATGCCTTTTGCAGCTGCAGTGTGCCTGGAGCCCAGGGCTTCCTGGTTTTAAAAGTCCTAGGCCTAAGCCTAACAGTAACCCTAGGAAGGTAAATCAGCCGGGTATTAGGGTTCTTCCTAAGGGAAAAGCCGTGAAAGCAGCCATGTTGTGGCACTTCTGCACTCCCTTTGGGATGCCTTTGGCAGATGAAGTAAGCCTGGAACTCAGGGCTTCCTGGTTAAAGAAATTCAAGCCCTAGGCTGAACCCTAACCCTAACCCTAGGCAGATAAATCAGCCTAGGTATAGGGATGGTGCCAAGGAAAAAGCTGTGAAAGCTGCCATGTTGTTGCACTTTTGTACTCCCCTTGGGATGCCTTGAACAGCTGCAGTGTGCCTGGAGCTAAGGGCTTTCTAGTTTTAAAAATCCTAGCCCTAGGCCTAAGCCTAATAGTAACCCTGGGAAGGTAAGTCAGCCTGGTGTTAGGCGTCTTGCCAAGGAACAAGCCGTGAAAGCAGCCATGTTGTGGCACTTTTGCAATCCCTTTTGGATGCCTTTCACAGCTCCAGTGTGCCTGGAACTCAGGGCTTCCTGCTTTTAAAAATCCTAGCCCTAGGCCGAACCCCAACCCTATGACGAGAAAGGCAAATCAGCCAGGAATTAGGCATGTCCCCAAGGAAAAAGCTGTGGAGGCAGGCATGTTGTGGTACTTTTGCGCTCTTCTTGGCTAGTCCTTCGCAGCTGCTGTGTTCTTGGAACTCAGGGCTTTCTGGTTAATAGAACCCTTACCCTAGGCGTAACTCAAACCTTAACCCTAGGAAGGAAAATCAGCCTATGGTTCGGGATGGTCTCATGGAAATATCAGTGGTGGCAGCCAAGTTGCGTCACTTTTGCGCTCCCCTTTGGATGCCTTTCGCAGCTGCAGTGTGCCTGGAGCCCAGGGCTTCCTGGTTTTAAAAGTCCTAGGCCTAAGCCTAACAGTAACCCTAGGAAGGTAAATCAGCCGGGTATTAGGGTTCTTCCTAAGGGAAAAGCCGTGAAAGCAGCCATGTTGTGGCACTTCTACACTCCCTTTGGGATGCCTTTGGCAGATGAAGTTAGCCTGGAACTCAGGGCTTCCTGGTTAAAAAAATTCAAGCCCTAGGCTGAACCCTAACCCTAACCCTAGGCAGATAAATCAGCCCAGGTATAGGGATGGTGCCAAGGAAAAAGCTGTGAAAGCTGCCATGTTGTTGCACTATTGTACTCCCCTTGGGATGCCTTGAACAGCTGCAGTGTGCCTGGAGCTAAGGGCTTCCTAGTTTCAAAAATCCTAGCCCTAGGCCTAAGCCTAACAGTAACCCTGGGAAAGTAAATCAGCCAGATGTTAGGCTTCTTGCCAAGGAAAAAGCCGTGAAAGCAGCCATGTTGTGGCACTTCTGCACTCCCTTTGGGATGCCTTTGGCAGATGAAGTAAGCCTGGAACTCAGGGCTTCCTGGTTAAAGAAATCCAAGCCCTAGGCTGAACCCTAACCCTAACCCTAGGCAGATAAATCAGCCTAGGTATAGGGATGGTGCCAAGGAAAAAGCTGTGAAAGCTGCCATGTTGTTGCACTTTTGTACTCCCCTTGGGATGCCTTGAACAGCTGCAGTGTGCCTGGAGCTAAGGGCTTCCTAGGTTCAAAAATCCTAGCCCTAGGCCTAAGCCTAACAGTAACCCTGGGAAAGTAAATCAGCCTGGTGTTAGGCTTCTTGCCAAGGAAAAAGCCGTGAAAGCAGCCATGTTGTGGCACTTTTGCATTCCCTTTTGGATGCCTTTCACAGCTGCAGTGTGCCTGGAACTCAGGGCTTCCTGATTTTAAAAATCCTAGCCCTAGGCCGAACCCCAACCCTAAGACGAGAAAGGCAAATCAGCCAGGAATTAGGCATGTCCCCAAGGAAAAAGCTGTGGAGGCAGGCATGTTGTGCTACTTTTGCGCTCTTCTTGGCTAGTCCTTCGCAGCTGCTGTGTTCTTGGAACTCAGGGCTTTCTGGTTAATAGAACCCTTACCCTAGGCGTAACTCAAACCTTAACCCTAGGAAGGAAAATCAGCCTATGGTTCGGGATGGTCTCATGGAAATATCAGTGGTGGCAGCCAAGTTGCGTCACTTTTGCGCTCCCCTTGGGATGCCTTGAACAGCTGCAGTGTGCCTGGAGCCCAGGGCTTCCTGGTTTTAAAAGTCCTAGGCCTAAGCCTAACAGTAACCCTAGGAAGGTAAATCAGCCGGGTATTAGGGTTCTTCCTAAGGGAAAAGCCGTGAAAGCAGCCATGTTGTGGCACTTCTGCACTCCCTTTGGGATGCCTTTGGCAGATGAAGTAAGCCTGGAACTCAGGGCTTCCTGGTTAAAGAAATCCAAGCCCTAGGCTGAACCCTAACCCTAACCCTAGGCAGATAAATCAGCCTAGGTATAGGGATGGTGCCAAGGAAAAAGCTGTGAAAGCTGCCATGTTGTTGCACTTTTGTACTCCCCTTGGGATGCCTTGAACAGCTGCAGTGTGCCTGGAGCCCAGGGCTTCCTAGTTTTAAAAATCCTAGCCCTAGGCCTAAGCCTAACAGTAACCCTGGGAAAGTAAATCAGCCTGATGTTAGGCTTCTTGCCAAGGAAAAAGCCGTGAAAGCAGCCATGTTGTGGCACTTTTGCAATCCCTTTTGGATGCCTTTCACAGCTCCAGTGTGCCTGGAACTCAGGGCTTCCTGATTTTAAAAATCCTAGCCCTAGGCCGAACCCCAACCCTAAGACGAGAAAGGCAAATCAGCCAGGAATTAGGCATGTCCCCAAGGAAAATGCTGTGGAGGCAGGCATGTTGTGGTACTTTTGCGCTCTTCTTGGCTAGTCCTTTGCAGCTGCTGTGTTCTTGGAACTCAGGGCTTTCTGGTTAATAGAACCCTTACCCTAGGCGTAACTCAAACCTTAACCCTAGGAAGGAAAATCAGCCTATGGTTCGGGATGGTCTCATGGAAATATCAGTGGTGGCAGCCAAGTTGCGTCACTTTTGCGCTCCCCTTGGGATGCCTTTCACAGCTGCAGTGTGCCTGGAGCCCAGGGCTTCCTGGTTTTAAAAGTCCTAGGCCTAAGCCTAACAGTAACCCTAGGAAGGTAAATCAGCCGGGTATTAGGGTTCTTCCTAAGGGAAAAGCCGTGAAAGCAGCCATGTTGTGGCACTTCTGCACTCCCTTTGGGATGCCTTTGGCAGATGAAGTAAGCCTGGAACTCAGGGCTTCCTGGTTAAAAAAATCCAAGCCCTAGGCTGAACCCTAACCCTAACCCTAGGCAGATAAATCAGCCTAGGTATAGGGATGGTGCCAAGGAAAAAGCTGTGAAAGCTGCCATGTTGTTGCACTTTTGTACTCCCCTTGGGATGCCTTGAACAGCTGCAGTGTGCCTGGAGCCCAGGGCTTCCTAGTTTTAAAAATCCTAGCCCTAGGCCTAAGCCTAACAGTAACCCTGGGAAGGCAAATCAGCCTGGTGTTAGGCTTCTTGCCAAGGAAAAAGCCGTGAAAGCAGCCATGTTGTGGCACTTTTGCACTCCCTTTTGGATGCCTTTCACAGCTGCAGTGTGCCTGGAACTCAGGGCTTCCTGATTTTAAAAATCCTAGCCCTAGGCCGAACCCCAACCCTAAGACGAGAAAGGCAAATCAGCCAGGAATTAGGCATGTCCCCAAGGAAAAAGCTGTGGAGGCAGGCATGTTGTGGTACTTTTGCGCTCTTCTTGGCTAGTCCTTCGCAGCTGCTGTGTTCTTGGAACTCAGGGCTTTCTGGTTAATAGAACCCTTACCCTAGGCGTAACTCAAACCTTAACCCTAGGAAGGAAAATCAACCTATGGTTCGGGATGGTCTCATGGAAATATCAGTGGTGGCAGCCAAGTTGCGTCACTTTTGCGCTCCCCTAGGGATGCCTTTCGCAGCTGCAGTGTGCCTGGAGCCCAGGGCTTCCTGGTTTTAAAAGTCCTAGGCCTAAGCCTAACAGTAACCCTAGGAAGGTAAATCAGCCGGGTATTAGGGTTCTTCCTAAGGGAAAAGCCGTGAAAGCAGCCATGTTGTGGCACTTCTGCACTCCCTTTGGGATGCCTTTGGCAGATGAAGTAAGCCTGGAACTCAGGGCTTCCTGGTTAAAAAAATTCAAGCCCTAGGCTGAACCCTAACCCTAACCCTAGGCAGATAAATCAGCCTAGGTATAGGGATGGTGCCAAGGAAAAAGCTGTGAAAGCTGCCATGTTGTTGCACTTTTGTACTCCCCTTGGGATGCCTTGAACAGCTGCAGTGTGCCTGGAGCTAAGGGCTTCCTAGTTTCAAAAATCCTAGCCCTAGGCCTAAGCCTAACAGTAACCCTGGGAAGGTAAATCAGCCTGATGTTAGGCTTCTTGCCAAGGAAAAAGCCGTGAAAGCAGCCATGTTGTGGCACTTCTGCACTCCCTTTGGGATGCCTTTGGCAGATGAAGTAAGCCTGGAACTCAGGGCTTCCTGGTTAAAGAAATCCAAGCCCTAGGCTGAACCCTAACCCTAACCCTAGGCAGATAAATCAGCCTAGGTATAGGGATGGTGCCAAGGAAAAAGCTGTGAAAGCTGCCATGTTGTTGCACTTTTGTACTCCCCTTGGGATGCCTTGAACAGCTGCAGTGTGCCTGGAGCTAAGGGCTTCCTAGTTTCAAAAATCCTAGCCCTAGGCCTAAGCCTAACAGTAACCCTGGGAAGGTAAATCAGCCTGGTGTTAGGCTTCTTGCCAAGGAAAAAGCTGTGAAAGCTGCCATGTTGTTGCACTTTTGTACTCCCCTTGGGATGCCTTGAACAGCTGCAGTGTGCCTGGAGCTAAGGGCTTCCTAGTTTCAAAAATCCTAGCCCTAGGCCTAAGCCTAACAGTAACCCTGGGAAAGTAAATCAGCCTGGTGTTAGGCTTCTTGCCAAGGAAAAAGCCGTGAAAGCAGCCATGTTGTGGCACTTTTGCACTCCCTTTTGGATGCCTTTCACAGCTCCAGTGTGCCTGGAACTCAGGGCTTCCTGCTTTTAAAAATCCTAGCCCTAGGCCGAACCCCAACCCTAAGACGAGAAAGGCAAATCAGCCAGGAATTAGGCATGTCCCCAAGGAAAAAGCTGTGGAGGCAGGCATGTTGTGGTACTTTTGCGCTCTTCTTGGCTAGTCCTTCGCAGCTGCTGTGTTCTTGGAACTCAGGGCTTTCTGGTTAATAGAACCCTTACCCTAGGCGTAACTCAAACCTTAACCCTAGGAAGGAAAATCAGCCTATGGTTCGGGATGGTCTCATGGAAATATCAGTGGTGGCAGCCAAGTTGCGTCACTTTTGCGCTCCCCTTGGGATGCCTTTCGCAGCTGCAGTGTGCCTGGAGCCCAGGGCTTCCTGGTTTTAAAAGTCCTAGGCCTAAGCCTAACAGTAACCCTAGGAAGGTAAATCAGCCGGGTATTAGGGTTCTTCCTAAGGGAAAAGCCGTGAAAGCAGCCATGTTGTGGCACTTCTGCACTCCCTTTGGGATGCCTTTGGCAGATGAAGTAAGCCTGGAACTCAGGGCTTCCTGGTTAAAGAAATCCAAGCCCTAGGCTGAACCCTAACCCTAACCCTAGGCAGATAAATCAGCCTAGGTATAGGGATGGTGCCAAGGAAAAAGCTGTGAAAGCTGCCATGTTGTTGCACTTTTGTACTCCCCTTGGGATGCCTTGAACAGCTGCAGTGTGCCTGGAGCTAAGGGCTTCCTAGTTTCAAAAATCCTAGCCCTAGGCCTAAGCCTAACAGTAACCCTGGGAAAGTAAATCAGCCTGATGTTAGGCTTCTTGCCAAGGAAAAAGCCGTGAAACAGCCATGTTGTGGCACTTTTGCACTCCCTTTTGGATGCCTTTCACAGCTCCAGTGTGCCTGGAACTCAGGGCTTCCTGATTTTAAAAATCCTAGCCCTAGGCCGAACCCCAACCCTAAGACGAGAAAGGCAAATCAGCCAGGAATTAGGCATGTCCCCAAGGAAAAAGCTGTGGAGGCAGGCATGTTGTGCTACTTTTGCGCTCTTCTTGGCTAGTCCTTCGCAGCTGCTGTGTTCTTGGAACTCAGGGCTTTCTGGTTAATAGAACCCTTACCCTAGGCGTAACTCAAACCTTAACCCTAGGAAGGAAAATCAGCCTATGGTTCGGGATGGTCTCATGGAAATATCAGTGGTGGCAGCCAAGTTGCGTCACTTTTGCGCTCCCCTTGGGATGCCTTTTGCAGCTGCAGTGTGCCTGGAGCCCAGGGCTTCCTGGTTTTAAAAGTCCTAGGCCTAAGCCTAACAGTAACCCTAGGAAGGTAAATCAGCCGGGTATTAGGGTTCTTCCTAAGGGAAAAGCCGTGAAAGCAGCCATGTTGTGGCACTTCTGCACTCCCTTTGGGATGCCTTTGGCAGATGAAGTAAGCCTGGAACTCAGGGCTTCCTGGTTAAAGAAATCCAAGCCCTAGGCTGAACCCTAACCCTAACCCTAGGCAGATAAATCAGCCTAGGTATAGGGATGGTGCCAAGGAAAAAGCTGTGAAAGCTGCCATGTTGTTGCACTTTTGTACTCCCCTTGGGATGCCTTGAACAGCTGCAGTGTGCCTGGAGCCCAGGGCTTCCTAGTTTCAAAAATCCTAGCCCTTGGCCTAAGCCTAACAGTAACCCTGGGAAAGTAAATCAGCCTGATGTTAGGCTTCTTGCCAAGGAAAAAGCCGTGAAACAGCCATGTTGTGGCACTTTTGCACTCCCTTTTGGATGCCTTTCACAGCTGCAGTGTGCCTGGAACTCAGGGCTTCCTGATTTTAAAAATCCTAGCCCTAGGCCGAACCCCAACCCTAAGACGAGAAAGGCAAATCAGCCAGGAATTAGGCATGTCCCCAAGGAAAAAGCTGTGGAGGCAGGCATGTTGTGGTACTTTTGCGCTCTTCTTGGCTAGTCCTTCGCAGCTGCTGTGTTCTTGGAACTCAGGGCTTTCTGGTTAATAGACCCTTCCCCTAGGCGTAACTCAAACCTTAACCCTAGGAAGGAAAATCAGCCTATGGTTCGGGATGGTCTCATGGAAATATCAGTGGTGGCAGCCAAGTTGCGTCACTTTTGCGCTCCCCTTGGGATGCCTTTCGCAGCTGCAGTGTGCCTGGAGCCCAGGGCTTCCTGGTTTTAAAAGTCCTAGGCCTAAGCCTAACAGTAACCCTAGGAAGGTAAATCAGCCGGGTATTAGGGTTCTTCCTAAGGGAAAAGCCGTGAAAGCAGCCATGTTGTGGCACTTCTGCACTCCCTTTGGGATGCCTTTGGCAGATGAAGTAAGCCTGGAACTCAGGGCTTCCTGGTTAAAGAAATCACAGCCCTAGGCTGAACCCTAACCCTAACCCTAGGCAGATAAATCAGCCTAGGTATAGGGATGGTGTCAAGGAAAAGCTGTGAAAGCTGCCATGTTGTTGCACTTTTGTACTCCCCTTGGGATGCCTTGAACAGCTGCAGTGTGCCTGGAGCTAAGGGCTTCCTAGTTTCAAAAATCCTAGCCCTAGGCCTAAGCCTAACAGTAACCCTGGGAAAGTAAGTCAGCCTGGTGTTAGGCTTCTTGCCAAGGAAAAAGCCGTGAAAGCAGCCATGTTGTGGCACTTTTGCACTCCCTTTTGGATGCCTTTCACAGCTCCAGTGTGCCTGGAACTCAGGGCTTCCTGCTTTTAAAAATCCTAGCCCTAGGCCGAACCTCAACCCTATGACGAGAAAGGCAAATCAGCCAGGAATTAGGCATGTCCCCAAGGAAAAAGCTGTGGAGGCAGGCATGTTGTGGTACTTTTGCGCTCTTCTTGGCTAGTCCTTCGCAGCTGCTGTGTTCTTGGAACTCAGGGCTTTCTGGTAAATAGAAACCTTACCCTAGGCGTAACTCAAACCTTAACCCTAGGAAGGAAAATCAGCCTATGGTTCGGGATGGTCTCATGGAAATATCAGTGGTGGCAGCCAAGTTGCGTCATTTTTGCGCTCCCCTTGGGATGCCTTTCGCAGCTGCAGTGTGCCTGGAGCCCAGGGCTTCCTGGTTTTAAAAGTCCTAGGCCTAAGCCTAACAGTAACCCTAGGAAGGTAAATCAGCCGGGTATTAGGGTTCTTCCTAAGGGAAAAGCCGTGAAAGCAGCCATGTTGTGGCACTTCTGCACTCCCTTTGGGATGCCTTTGGCAGATGAAGTAAGCCTGGAACTCAGGGCTTCCTGGTTAAAGAAATCCAAGCCCTAGGCTGAACCCTAACCCTAACCCTAGGCAGATAAATCAGCCTAGGTATAGGGATGGTGCCAAGGAAAAAGCTGTGAAAGCTGCCATGTTGTTGCACTTTTGTACTCCCCTTGGGATGCCTTGAACAGCTGCAGTGTGCCTGGAGCCCAGGGCTTCCTAGTTTTAAAAATCCTAGCCCTAGGCCTAAGCCTAACAGTAACCCTGGGAAGGCAAATCAGCCTGGTGTTAGGCGTCTTGCCAAGGAAAAAGCCGTGAAAGCAGCCATGTTGTGGCACTTTTGCACTCCCTTTTGGATGCCTTTAACAGCTCCAGTGTGCCTGGAACTCAGGGCTTCCTGCTTTTAAAAATCCTAGCCCTAGGCCGAACCCCAACCCTAAGACGAGAAAGGCAAATCAGCCAGGAATTAGGCATGTCCCCAAGGAAAAAGCTGTGGAGGCAGGCATGTTGTGGTACTTTTGCGCTCTTCTTGGGTAGTCCTTCGCAGCTGCTGTGTTCTTGGAACTCAGGGCTTTCTGGTTAATAGACCCTTACCCTAGGCGTAACTCAAACCTTAACCCTAGGAAGGAAAATCAGCCTATGGTTCGGGATGGTCTCATGGAAATATCAGTGGTGGCAGCCAAGTTGCGTCACTTTTGCGCTCCCCTTGGGATGCCTTTCGCAGCTGCAGTGTGCCTGGAGCCCAGGGCTTCCTGGTTTTAAAAGTCCTAGGCCTAAGCCTAACAGTAACCCTAGGAAGGTAAATCAGCCGGGTATTAGGGTTCTTCCTAAGGGAAAAGCCGTGAAAGCAGTCATGTTGTGGCACTTCTGCACTCCCTTTGGGATGCCTTTGGCAGATGAAGTAAGCCTGGAACTCAGGGCTTCCTGGTTAAAAAAATCCAAGCCCTAGGCTGAACCCTAACCCTAACCCTAGGCAGATAAATCAGCCTAGGTATAGGGATGGTGCCAAGGAAAAAGCTGTGAAAGCTGCCATGTTGTTGCACTTTTGTACTCCCCTTGGGATGCCTTGAACAGCTGCAGTGTGCCTGGAGCCCAGGGCTTCCTAGTTTTAAAAATCCTAGCCCTAGGCCTAAGCCTAACAGTAACCCTGGGAAGGCAAATCAGCCTGGTGTTAGGTGTCTTGCCAAGGAAAAAGCCGTGAAAGCAGCCATGTTGTGGCACTTTTGCACTCCCTTTTGGATGCCTTTCACAGCTCCAGTGTGCCTGGAACTCAGGGCTTCCTGATTTTAAAAATCCTAGCCCTAGGCCGAACCTCAAACCTAAGACGAGAAAGGCAAATCAGCCAGGAATTAGGCATGTCCCCAAGGAAAAAGCTGTGGAGGCAGGCATGTTGTGGTACTTTTGCGCTCTTCTTGGCTAGTCCTTCGCAGCTGCTGTGTTCTTGGAAGTCAGGGCTTTCTGGTTAATAGACCCTTACCCTAGGCGTAACTCAAACCTTAACCCTAGGAAGGAAAATCAGCCTATGGTTCGGGATGGTCTCATGGAAATATCAGTGGTGGCAGCCAAGTTGCGTCACTTTTGCGCTCCCCTTGGGATGCCTTTCGCAGCTGCAGTGTGCCTGGAGCCCAGGGCTTCCTGGTTTTAAAAGTCCTAGGCCTAAGCCTAACAGTAACCCTAGGAAGGTAAATCAGCCGGGTATTAGGGTTCTTCCTAAGGGAAAAGCCATGAAAGCAGCCATGTTGTGGCACTTCTGCACTCCCTTTGGGATGCCTTTGGCAGATGAAGTAAGCCTGGAACTCAGGGCTTCCTGGTTAAAAAAATCCAAGCCCTAGGCTGAACCCTAACCCTAACCCTAGGCAGATAAATCAGCCTAGGTATAGGGATGGTGCCAAGGAAAAAGCTGTGAAAGCTGCCATGTTGTTGCACTTTTGTACTCCCCTTGGGATGCCTTGAACAGCTGCAGTGTGCCTGGAGCCCAGGGCTTCCTAGTTTTAAAAATCCTAGCCCTAGGCCTAAGCCTAACAGTAACCCTGGGAAGGCAAATCAGCCTGGTGTTAGGCGTCTTGCCAAGGAAAAAGCCGTGAAAGCAGCATTGTTGTGGCACTTTTGCACTCCCTTTGGGATGCCTTTGGCAGATGAAGTAAGCCTGGAACTCAGGGCTTCCTGGTTAAAGAAATCCAAGCCCTAGGCTGAACCCTAACCCTAACCCTAGGCAGATAAATCAGCCTAGGTATAGGGATGGTGCCAAGGAAAAAGCTGTGAAAGCTGCCATGTTGTTGCACTTTTGTACTCCCCTTGGGATGCCTTGAACAGCTGCAGTGTGCCTGGAGCTAAGGGCTTCCTAGGTTCAAAAATCCTAGCCCTAGGCCTAAGCCTAACAGTAACCCTGGGAAAGTAAATCAGCCTGGTGTTAGGCTTCTTGCCAAGGAAAAAGCCGTGAAAGCAGCCATGTTGTGGCACTTTTGCATTCCCTTTTGGATGCCTTTCACAGCTGCAGTGTGCCTGGAACTCAGGGCTTCCTGATTTTAAAAATCCTAGCCCTAGGCCGAACCCCAACCCTAAGACGAGAAAGGCAAATCAGCCAGGAATTAGGCATGTCCCCAAGGAAAAAGCTGTGGAGGCAGGCATGTTGTGCTACTTTTGCGCTCTTCTTGGCTAGTCCTTCGCAGCTGCTGTGTTCTTGGAACTCAGGGCTTTCTGGTTAATAGAACCCTTACCCTAGGCGTAACTCAAACCTTAACCCTAGGAAGGAAAATCAGCCTATGGTTCGGGATGGTCTCATGGAAATATCAGTGGTGGCAGCCAAGTTGCGTCACTTTTGCGCTCCCCTTGGGATGCCTTTCGCAGCTGCAGTGTGCCTGGAGCCCAGGGCTTCCTGGTTTTAAAAGTCCTAGGCCTAAGCCTAACAGTAACCCTAGGAAGGTAAATCAGCCGGGTATTAGGGTTCTTCCTAAGGGAAAAGCCGTGAAAGCAGCCATGTTGTGGCACTTCTGCACTCCCTTTGGGATGCCTTTGGCAGATGAAGTAAGCCTGGAACTCAGGGCTTCCTGGTTAAAGAAATCCAAGCCCTAGGCTGAACCCTAACCCTAACCCTAGGCAGATAAATCAGCCTAGGTATAGGGATGGTGCCAAGGAAAAAGCTGTGAAAGCTGCCATGTTGTTGCACTTTTGTACTCCCCTTGGGATGCCTTGAACAGCTGCAGTGTGCCTGGAGCCCAGGGCTTCCTAGTTTTAAAAATCCTAGCCCTAGGCCTAAGCCTAACAGTAACCCTGGGAAAGTAAATCAGCCTGATGTTAGGCTTCTTGCCAAGGAAAAAGCCGTGAAAGCAGCCATGTTGTGGCACTTTTGCAATCCCTTTTGGATGCCTTTCACAGCTCCAGTGTGCCTGGAACTCAGGGCTTCCTGATTTTAAAAATCCTAGCCCTAGGCCGAACCCCAACCCTAAGACGAGAAAGGCAAATCAGCCAGGAATTAGGCATGTCCCCAAGGAAAATGCTGTGGAGGCAGGCATGTTGTGGTACTTTTGCGCTCTTCTTGGCTAGTCCTTTGCATCTGCTGTGTTCTTGGAACTCAGGGCTTTCTGGTTAATAGAACCCTTACCCTAGGCGTAACTCAAACCTTAACCCTAGGAAGGAAAATCAGCCTATGGTTCGGGATGGTCTCATGGAAATATCAGTGGTGGCAGCCAAGTTGCGTCACTTTTGCGCTCCCCTTGGGATGCCTTTCACAGCTGCAGTGTGCCTGGAGCCCAGGGCTTCCTGGTTTTAAAAGTCCTAGGCCTAAGCCTAACAGTAACCCTAGGAAGGTAAATCAGCCGGGTATTAGGGTTCTTCCTAAGGGAAAAGCCGTGAAAGCAGCCATGTTGTGGCACTTCTGCACTCCCTTTGGGATGCCTTTGGCAGATGAAGTAAGCCTGGAACTCAGGGCTTCCTGGTTAAAAAAATCCAAGCCCTAGGCTGAACCCTAACCCTAACCCTAGGCAGATAAATCAGCCTAGGTATAGGGATGGTGCCAAGGAAAAAGCTGTGAAAGCTGCCATGTTGTTGCACTTTTGTACTCCCCTTGGGATGCCTTGAACAGCTGCAGTGTGCCTGGAGCCCAGGGCTTCCTAGTTTTAAAAATCCTAGCCCTAGGCCTAAGCCTAACAGTAACCCTGGGAAGGCAAATCAGCCTGGTGTTAGGCTTCTTGCCAAGGAAAAAGCCGTGAAAGCAGCCATGTTGTGGCACTTTTGCACTCCCTTTTGGATGCCTTTCACAGCTGCAGTGTGCCTGGAACTCAGGGCTTCCTGATTTTAAAAATCCTAGCCCTAGGCCGAACCCCAACCCTAAGACGAGAAAGGCAAATCAGCCAGGAATTAGGCATGTCCCCAAGGAAAAAGCTGTGGAGGCAGGCATGTTGTGGTACTTTTGCGCTCTTCTTGGCTAGTCCTTCGCAGCTGCTGTGTTCTTGGAACTCAGGGCTTTCTGGTTAATAGAACCCTTACCCTAGGCGTAACTCAAACCTTAACCCTAGGAAGGAAAATCAACCTATGGTTCGGGATGGTCTCATGGAAATATCAGTGGTGGCAGCCAAGTTGCGTCACTTTTGCGCTCCCCTAGGGATGCCTTTCGCAGCTGCAGTGTGCCTGGAGCCCAGGGCTTCCTGGTTTTAAAAGTCCTAGGCCTAAGCCTAACAGTAACCCTAGGAAGGTAAATCAGCCGGGTATTAGGGTTCTTCCTAAGGGAAAAGCCGTGAAAGCAGCCATGTTGTGGCACTTCTGCACTCCCTTTGGGATGCCTTTGGCAGATGAAGTAAGCCTGGAACTCAGGGCTTCCTGGTTAAAAAAATTCAAGCCCTAGGCTGAACCCTAACCCTAACCCTAGGCAGATAAATCAGCCTAGGTATAGGGATGGTGCCAAGGAAAAAGCTGTGAAAGCTGCCATGTTGTTGCACTTTTGTACTCCCCTTGGGATGCCTTGAACAGCTGCAGTGTGCCTGGAGCTAAGGGCTTCCTAGTTTCAAAAATCCTAGCCCTAGGCCTAAGCCTAACAGTAACCCTGGGAAGGTAAATCAGCCTGATGTTAGGCTTCTTGCCAAGGAAAAAGCCGTGAAAGCAGCCATGTTGTGGCACTTCTGCACTCCCTTTGGGATGCCTTTGGCAGATGAAGTAAGCCTGGAACTCAGGGCTTCCTGGTTAAAGAAATCCAAGCCCTAGGCTGAACCCTAACCCTAACCCTAGGCAGATAAATCAGCCTAGGTATAGGGATGGTGCCAAGGAAAAAGCTGTGAAAGCTGCCATGTTGTTGCACTTTTGTACTCCCCTTGGGATGCCTTGAACAGCTGCAGTGTGCCTGGAGCTAAGGGCTTCCTAGTTTCAAAAATCCTAGCCCTAGGCCTAAGCCTAACAGTAACCCTGGGAAGGTAAATCAGCCTGGTGTTAGGCTTCTTGCCAAGGAAAAAGCTGTGAAAGCTGCCATGTTGTTGCACTTTTGTACTCCCCTTGGGATGCCTTGAACAGCTGCAGTGTGCCTGGAGCTAAGGGCTTCCTGCTTTTAAAAATCCTAGCCCTAGGCCTAAGCCTAACAGTAACCCTGGGAAAGTAAATCAGCCTGGTGTTAGGCTTCTTGCCAAGGAAAAAGCCGTGAAAGCAGCCATGTTGTGGCACTTTTGCACTCCCTTTTGGATGCCTTTCACAGCTCCAGTGTGCCTGGAACTCAGGGCTTCCTGCTTTTAAAAATCCTAGCCCTAGGCCGAACCCCAACCCTAAGACGAGAAAGGCAAATCAGCCAGGAATTAGGCATGTCCCCAAGGAAAAAGCTGTGGAGGCAGGCATGTTGTGGTACTTTTGCGCTCTTCTTGGCTAGTCCTTCGCAGCTGCTGTGTTCTTGGAACTCAGGGCTTTCTGGTTAATAGAACCCTTACCCTAGGCGTAACTCAAACCTTAACCCTAGGAAGGAAAATCAGCCTATGGTTCGGGATGGTCTCATGGAAATATCAGTGGTGGCAGCCAAGTTGCGTCACTTTTGCGCTCCCCTTGGGATGCCTTTCGCAGCTGCAGTGTGCCTGGAGCCCAGGGCTTCCTGGTTTTAAAAGTCCTAGGCCTAAGCCTAACAGTAACCCTAGGAAGGTAAATCAGCCGGGTATTAGGGTTCTTCCTAAGGGAAAAGCCGTGAAAGCAGCCATGTTGTGGCACTTCTGCACTCCCTTTGGGATGCCTTTGGCAGATGAAGTAAGCCTGGAACTCAGGGCTTCCTGGTTAAAGAAATCCAAGCCCTAGGCTGAACCCTAACCCTAACCCTAGGCAGATAAATCAGCCTAGGTATAGGGATGGTGCCAAGGAAAAAGCTGTGAAAGCTGCCATGTTGTTGCACTTTTGTACTCCCCTTGGGATGCCTTGAACAGCTGCAGTGTGCCTGGAGCTAAGGGCTTCCTAGTTTCAAAAATCCTAGCCCTAGGCCTAAGCCTAACAGTAACCCTGGGAAAGTAAATCAGCCTGATGTTAGGCTTCTTGCCAAGGAAAAAGCCGTGAAACAGCCATGTTGTGGCACTTTTGCACTCCCTTTTGGATGCCTTTCACAGCTCCAGTGTGCCTGGAACTCAGGGCTTCCTGATTTTAAAAATCCTAGCCCTAGGCCGAACCCCAACCCTAAGACGAGAAAGGCAAATCAGCCAGGAATTAGGCATGTCCCCAAGGAAAAAGCTGTGGAGGCAGGCATGTTGTGGTACTTTTGCGCTCTTCTTGGCTAGTCCTTCGCAGCTGCTGTGTTCTTGGAACTCAGGGCTTTCTGGTTAATAGAACCCTTACCCTAGGCGTAACTCAAACCTTAACCCTAGGAAGGAAAATCAGCCTATGGTTCGGGATGGTCTCATGGAAATATCAGTGGTGGCAGCCAAGTTGCGTCACTTTTGCGCTCCCCTTGGGATGCCTTTCGCAGCTGCAGTGTGCCTGGAGCCCAGGGCTTCCTGGTTTTAAAAGTCCTAGGCCTAAGCCTAACAGTAACCCTAGGAAGGTAAATCAGCCGGGTATTAGGGTTCTTCCTAAGGGAAAAGCCGTGAAAGCAGCCATGTTGTGGCACTTCTGCACTCCCTTTGGGATGCCTTTGGCAGATGAAGTAAGCCTGGAACTCAGGGCTTCCTGGTTAAAGAAATCCAAGCCCTAGGCTGAACCCTAACCCTAACCCTAGGCAGATAAATCAGCCTAGGTATAGGGATGGTGCCAAGGAAAAAGCTGTGAAAGCTGCCATGTTGTTGCACTTTTGTACTCCCCTTGGGATGCCTTGAACAGCTGCAGTGTGCCTGGAGCCCAGGGCTTCCTAGTTTCAAAAATCCTAGCCCTTGGCCTAAGCCTAACAGTAACCCTGGGAAAGTAAATCAGCCTGATGTTAGGCTTCTTGCCAAGGAAAAAGCCGTGAAACAGCCATGTTGTGGCACTTTTGCACTCCCTTTTGGATGCCTTTCACAGCTCCAGTGTGCCTGGAACTCAGGGCTTCCTGATTTTAAAAATCCTAGCCCTAGGCCGAACCCCAACCCTAAGACGAGAAAGGCAAATCAGCCAGGAATTAGGCATGTCCCCAAGGAAAAAGCTGTGGAGGCAGGCATGTTGTGGTACTTTTGCGCTCTTCTTGGCTAGTCCTTCGCAGCTGCTGTGTTCTTGGAACTCAGGGCTTTCTGGTTAATAGACCCTTCCCCTAGGCGTAACTCAAACCTTAACCCTAGGAAGGAAAATCAGCCTATGGTTCGGGATGGTCTCATGGAAATATCAGTGGTGGCAGCCAAGTTGCGTCACTTTTGCGCTCCCCTTGGGATGCCTTTCGCAGCTGCAGTGTGCCTGGAGCCCAGGGCTTCCTGGTTTTAAAAGTCCTAGGCCTAAGCCTAACAGTAACCCTAGGAAGGTAAATCAGCCGGGTATTAGGGTTCTTCCTAAGGGAAAAGCCGTGAAAGCAGCCATGTTGTGGCACTTCTGCACTCCCTTTGGGATGCCTTTGGCAGATGAAGTAAGCCTGGAACTCAGGGCTTCCTGGTTAAAGAAATCACAGCCCTAGGCTGAACCCTAACCCTAACCCTAGGCAGATAAATCAGCCTAGGTATAGGGATGGTGTCAAGGAAAAGCTGTGAAAGCTGCCATGTTGTTGCACTTTTGTACTCCCCTTGGGATGCCTTGAACAGCTGCAGTGTGCCTGGAGCTAAGGGCTTCCTAGTTTCAAAAATCCTAGCCCTAGGCCTAAGCCTAACAGTAACCCTGGGAAAGTAAGTCAGCCTGGTGTTAGGCTTCTTGCCAAGGAAAAAGCCGTGAAAGCAGCCATGTTGTGGCACTTTTGCACTCCCTTTTGGATGCCTTTCACAGCTCCAGTGTGCCTGGAACTCAGGGCTTCCTGATTTTAAAAATCCTAGCCCTAGGCCGAACCTCAACCCTATGACGAGAAAGGCAAATCAGCCAGGAATTAGGCATGTCCCCAAGGAAAAAGCTGTGGAGGCAGGCATGTTGTGGTACTTTTGCGCTCTTCTTGGCTAGTCCTTCGCAGCTGCTGTGTTCTTGGAACTCAGGGCTTTCTGGTAAATAGAAACCTTACCCTAGGCGTAACTCAAACCTTAACCCTAGGAAGGAAAATCAGCCTATGGTTCGGGATGGTCTCATGGAAATATCAGTGGTGGCAGCCAAGTTGCGTCATTTTTGCGCTCCCCTTGGGATGCCTTTCGCAGCTGCAGTGTGCCTGGAGCCCAGGGCTTCCTGGTTTTAAAAGTCCTAGGCCTAAGCCTAACAGTAACCCTAGGAAGGTAAATCAGCCGGGTATTAGGGTTCTTCCTAAGGGAAAAGCCGTGAAAGCAGCCATGTTGTGGCACTTCTGCACTCCCTTTGGGATGCCTTTGGCAGATGAAGTAAGCCTGGAACTCAGGGCTTCCTGGTTAAAGAAATCCAAGCCCTAGGCTGAACCCTAACCCTAACCCTAGGCAGATAAATCAGCCTAGGTATAGGGATGGTGCCAAGGAAAAAGCTGTGAAAGCTGCCATGTTGTTGCACTTTTGTACTCCCCTTGGGATGCCTTGAACAGCTGCAGTGTGCCTGGAGCCCAGGGCTTCCTAGTTTTAAAAATCCTAGCCCTAGGCCTAAGCCTAACAGTAACCCTGGGAAGGCAAATCAGCCTGGTGTTAGGCGTCTTGCCAAGGAAAAAGCCGTGAAAGCAGCCATGTTGTGGCACTTTTGCACTCCCTTTTGGATGCCTTTCACAGCTCCAGTGTGCCTGGAACTCAGGGCTTCCTGCTTTTAAAAATCCTAGCCCTAGGCCGAACCCCAACCCTAAGACGAGAAAGGCAAATCAGCCAGGAATTAGGCATGTCCCCAAGGAAAAAGCTGTGGAGGCAGGCATGTTGTGGTACTTTTGCGCTCTTCTTGGCTAGTCCTTCGCAGCTGCTGTGTTCTTGGAACTCAGGGCTTTCTGGTTAATAGACCCTTACCCTAGGCGTAACTCAAACCTTAACCCTAGGAAGGAAAATCAGCCTATGGTTCGGGATGGTCTCATGGAAATATCAGTGGTGGCAGCCAAGTTGCGTCACTTTTGCGCTCCCCTTGGGATGCCTTTCGCAGCTGCAGTGTGCCTGGAGCCCAGGGCTTCCTGGTTTTAAAAGTCCTAGGCCTAAGCCTAACAGTAACCCTAGGAAGGTAAATCAGCCGGGTATTAGGGTTCTTCCTAAGGGAAAAGCCGTGAAAGCAGTCATGTTGTGGCACTTCTGCACTCCCTTTGGGATGCCTTTGGCAGATGAAGTAAGCCTGGAACTCAGGGCTTCCTGGTTAAAAAAATCCAAGCCCTAGGCTGAACCCTAACCCTAACCCTAGGCAGATAAATCAGCCTAGGTATAGGGATGGTGCCAAGGAAAAAGCTGTGAAAGCTGCCATGTTGTTGCACTTTTGTACTCCCCTTGGGATGCCTTGAACAGCTGCAGTGTGCCTGGAGCCCAGGGCTTCCTAGTTTCAAAAATCCTAGCCCTAGGCCTAAGCCTAACAGTAACCCTGGGAAAGTAAATCAGCCTGGTGTTAGGCTTCTTGCCAAGGAAAAAGCCGTGAAAGCAGCCATGTTGTGGCACTTTTGCACTCCCTTTTGGATGCCTTTCACAGCTCCAGTGTGCCTGGAACTCAGGGCTTCCTGCTTTTAAAAATCCTAGCCCTAGGCCGAACCCCAACCCTAAGACGAGAAAGGCAAATCAGCCAGGAATTAGGCATGTCCCCAAGGAAAAAGCTGTGGAGGCAGGCATGTTGTGGTACTTTTGCGCTCTTCTTGGCTAGTCCTTCGCAGCTGCTGTGTTCTTGGAACTCAGGGCTTTCTGGTTAATAGAACCCTTACCCTAGGCGTAACTCAAACCTTAACCCTAGGAAGGAAAATCAGCCTATGGTTCGGGATGGTCTCATGGAAATATCAGTGGTGGCAGCCAAGTTGCGTCACTTTTGCGCTCCCCTTGGGATGCCTTTCGCAGCTGCAGTGTGCCTGGAGCCCAGGGCTTCCTGGTTTTAAAAGTCCTAGGCCTAAGCCTAACAGTAACCCTAGGAAGGTAAATCAGCCGGGTATTAGGGTTCTTCCTAAGGGAAAAGCCGTGAAAGCAGCCATGTTGTGGCACTTCTGCACTCCCTTTGGGATGCCTTTGGCAGATGAAGTAAGCCTGGAACTCAGGGCTTCCTGGTTAAAGAAATCCAAGCCCTAGGCTGAACCCTAACCCTAACCCTAGGCAGATAAATCAGCCTAGGTATAGGGATGGTGCCAAGGAAAAAGCTGTGAAAGCTGCCATGTTGTTGCACTTTTGTACTCCCCTTGGGATGCCTTGAACAGCTGCAGTGTGCCTGGAGCTAAGGGCTTCCTAGTTTCAAAAATCCTAGCCCTAGGCCTAAGCCTAACAGTAACCCTGGGAAAGTAAATCAGCCTGATGTTAGGCTTCTTGCCAAGGAAAAAGCCGTGAAACAGCCATGTTGTGGCACTTTTGCACTCCCTTTTGGATGCCTTTCACAGCTCCAGTGTGCCTGGAACTCAGGGCTTCCTGATTTTAAAAATCCTAGCCCTAGGCCGAACCCCAACCCTAAGACGAGAAAGGCAAATCAGCCAGGAATTAGGCATGTCCCCAAGGAAAAAGCTGTGGAGGCAGGCATGTTGTGGTACTTTTGCGCTCTTCTTGGCTAGTCCTTCGCAGCTGCTGTGTTCTTGGAACTCAGGGCTTTCTGGTTAATAGAACCCTTACCCTAGGCGTAACTCAAACCTTAACCCTAGGAAGGAAAATCAGCCTATGGTTCGGGATGGTCTCATGGAAATATCAGTGGTGGCAGCCAAGTTGCGTCACTTTTGCGCTCCCCTTGGGATGCCTTTCGCAGCTGCAGTGTGCCTGGAGCCCAGGGCTTCCTGGTTTTAAAAGTCCTAGGCCTAAGCCTAACAGTAACCCTAGGAAGGTAAATCAGCCGGGTATTAGGGTTCTTCCTAAGGGAAAAGCCGTGAAAGCAGCCATGTTGTGGCACTTCTGCACTCCCTTTGGGATGCCTTTGGCAGATGAAGTAAGCCTGGAACTCAGGGCTTCCTGGTTAAAGAAATCCAAGCCCTAGGCTGAACCCTAACCCTAACCCTAGGCAGATAAATCAGCCTAGGTATAGGGATGGTGCCAAGGAAAAAGCTGTGAAAGCTGCCATGTTGTTGCACTTTTGTACTCCCCTTGGGATGCCTTGAACAGCTGCAGTGTGCCTGGAGCCCAGGGCTTCCTAGTTTCAAAAATCCTAGCCCTTGGCCTAAGCCTAACAGTAACCCTGGGAAAGTAAATCAGCCTGATGTTAGGCTTCTTGCCAAGGAAAAAGCCGTGAAACAGCCATGTTGTGGCACTTTTGCACTCCCTTTTGGATGCCTTTCACAGCTCCAGTGTGCCTGGAACTCAGGGCTTCCTGATTTTAAAAATCCTAGCCCTAGGCCGAACCTCAACCCTATGACGAGAAAGGCAAATCAGCCAGGAATTAGGCATGTCCCCAAGGAAAAAGCTGTGGAGGCAGGCATGTTGTGGTACTTTTGCGCTCTTCTTGGCTAGTCCTTCGCAGCTGCTGTGTTCTTGGAACTCAGGGCTTTCTGGTAAATAGAAACCTTACCCTAGGCGTAACTCAAACCTTAACCCTAGGAAGGAAAATCAGCCTATGGTTCGGGATGGTCTCATGGAAATATCAGTGGTGGCAGCCAAGTTGCGTCATTTTTGCGCTCCCCTTGGGATGCCTTTCGCAGCTGCAGTGTGCCTGGAGCCCAGGGCTTCCTGGTTTTAAAAGTCCTAGGCCTAAGCCTAACAGTAACCCTAGGAAGGTAAATCAGCCGGGTATTAGGGTTCTTCCTAAGGGAAAAGCCGTGAAAGCAGCCATGTTGTGGCACTTCTGCACTCCCTTTGGGATGCCTTTGGCAGATGAAGTAAGCCTGGAACTCAGGGCTTCCTGGTTAAAGAAATCCAAGCCCTAGGCTGAACCCTAACCCTAACCCTAGGCAGATAAATCAGCCTAGGTATAGGGATGGTGCCAAGGAAAAAGCTGTGAAAGCTGCCATGTTGTTGCACTTTTGTACTCCCCTTGGGATGCCTTGAACAGCTGCAGTGTGCCTGGAGCCCAGGGCTTCCTAGTTTTAAAAATCCTAGCCCTAGGCCTAAGCCTAACAGTAACCCTGGGAAGGCAAATCAGCCTGGTGTTAGGCGTCTTGCCAAGGAAAAAGCCGTGAAAGCAGCCATGTTGTGGCACTTTTGCACTCCCTTTTGGATGCCTTTCACAGCTCCAGTGTGCCTGGAACTCAGGGCTTCCTGCTTTTAAAAATCCTAGCCCTAGGCCGAACCCCAACCCTAAGACGAGAAAGGCAAATCAGCCAGGAATTAGGCATGTCCCCAAGGAAAAAGCTGTGGAGGCAGGCATGTTGTGGTACTTTTGCGCTCTTCTTGGCTAGTCCTTCGCAGCTGCTGTGTTCTTGGAACTCAGGGCTTTCTGGTTAATAGACCCTTACCCTAGGCGTAACTCAAACCTTAACCCTAGGAAGGAAAATCAGCCTATGGTTCGGGATGGTCTCATGGAAATATCAGTGGTGGCAGCCAAGTTGCGTCACTTTTGCGCTCCCCTTGGGATGCCTTTCACAGCTGCAGTGTGCCTGGAGCCCAGGGCTTCCTGGTTTTAAAAGTCCTAGGCCTAAGCCTAACAGTAACCCTAGGAAGGTAAATCAGCCGGGTATTAGGGTTCTTCCTAAGGGAAAAGCCGTGAAAGCAGCCATGTTGTGGCACTTCTGCACTCCCTTTGGGATGCCTTTGGCAGATGAAGTAAGCCTGGAACTCAGGGCTTCCTGGTTAAAAAAAATTCAAGCCCTAGGCTGAACCCTAACCCTAACCCTAGGCAGATAAATCAGCCTAGGTATAGGGATGGTGCCAAGGAAAAAGCTGTGAAAGCTGCCATGTTGTTGCACTTTTGTACTCCCCTTGGGATGCCTTGAACAGCTGCAGTGTGCCTGGAGCCCAGGGCTTCCTAGTTTTAAAAATCCTAGCCCTAGGCCTAAGCCTAACAGTAACCCTGGGAAGGCAAATCAGCCTGGTGTTAGGCTTCTTGCCAAGGAAAAAGCCGTGAAAGCAGCCATGTTGTGGCACTTTTGCACTCCCTTTTGGATGCCTTTCACAGCTCCAGTGTGCCTGGAACTCAGGGCTTCCTGATTTTAAAAATCCTAGCCCTAGGCCGAACCCCAACCCTAAGACGAGAAAGGCAAATCAGCCAGGAATTAGGCATGTCCCCAAGGAAAAAGCTGTGGAGGCAGGCATGTTGTGGTACTTTTGCGCTCTTCTTGGCTAGTCCTTCGCAGCTGCTGTGTTCTTGGAACTCAGGGCTTTCTGGTTAATAGACCCTTACCCTAGGCGTAACTCAAACCTTAACCCTAGGAAGGAAAATCAACCTATGGTTCGGGATGGTCTCATGGAAATATCAGTGGTGGCAGCCAAGTTGCGTCACTTTTGCGCTCCCCTTGGGATGCCTTTTGCAGCTGCAGTGTGCCTGGAGCCCAGGGCTTCCTGGTTTTAAAAGTCCTAGGCCTAAGCCTAACAGTAACCCTAGGAAGGTAAATCAGCCGGGTATTAGGGTTCTTCCTAAGGGAAAAGCCGTGAAAGCAGCCATGTTGTGGCACTTCTGCACTCCCTTTGGGATGCCTTTGGCAGATGAAGTAAGCCTGGAACTCAGGGCTTCCTGGTTAAAGAAATTCAAGCCCTAGGCTGAACCCTAACCCTAACCCTAGGCAGATAAATCAGCCTAGGTATAGGGATGGTGCCAAGGAAAAAGCTGTGAAAGCTGCCATGTTGTTGCACTTTTGTACTCCCCTTGGGATGCCTTGAACAGCTGCAGTGTGCCTGGAGCCCAGGGCTTCCTAGTTTTAAAAATCCTAGCCCTAGGCCTAAGCCTAATAGTAACCCTGGGAAGGTAAGTCAGCCTGGTGTTAGGCGTCTTGCCAAGGAACAAGCCGTGAAAGCAGCCATGTTGTGGCACTTTTGCAATCCCTTTTGGATGCCTTTCACAGCTCCAGTGTGCCTGGAACTCAGGGCTTCCTGCTTTTAAAAATCCTAGCCCTAGGCCGAACCCCAACCCTATGACGAGAAAGGCAAATCAGCCAGGAATTAGGCATGTCCCCAAGGAAAAAGCTGTGGAGGCAGGCATGTTGTGGTACTTTTGCGCTCTTCTTGGCTAGTCCTTCGCAGCTGCTGTGTTCTTGGAACTCAGGGCTTTCTGGTTAATAGAACCCTTACCCTAGGCGTAACTCAAACCTTAACCCTAGGAAGGAAAATCAGCCTATGGTTCGGGATGGTCTCATGGAAATATCAGTGGTGGCAGCCAAGTTGCGTCACTTTTGCGCTCCCCTTTGGATGCCTTTCGCAGCTGCAGTGTGCCTGGAGCCCAGGGCTTCCTGGTTTTAAAAGTCCTAGGCCTAAGCCTAACAGTAACCCTAGGAAGGTAAATCAGCCGGGTATTAGGGTTCTTCCTAAGGGAAAAGCCGTGAAAGCAGCCATGTTGTGGCACTTCTGCACTCCCTTTGGGATGCCTTTGGCAGATGAAGTAAGCCTGGAACTCAGGGCTTCCTGGTAAAAAAAATTCAAGCCCTAGGCTGAACCCTAACCCTAACCCTAGGCAGATAAATCAGCCCAGGTATAGGGATGGTGCCAAGGAAAAAGCTGTGAAAGCTGCCATGTTGTTGCACTTTTGTACTCCCCTTGGGATGCCTTGAACAGCTGCAGTGTGCCTGGAGCTAAGGGCTTCCTAGTTTCAAAAATCCTAGCCCTAGGCCTAAGCCTAACAGTAACCCTGGGAAAGTAAATCAGCCTGATGTTAGGCTTCTTGCCAAGGAAAAAGCCGTGAAAGCAGCCATGTTGTGGCACTTCTGCACTCCCTTTGGGATGCCTTTGGCAGATGAAGTAAGCCTGGAACTCAGGGCTTCCTGGTTAAAGAAATCCAAGCCCTAGGCTGAACCCTAACCCTAACCCTAGGCAGATAAATCAGCCTAGGTATAGGGATGGTGCCAAGGAAAAAGCTGTGAAAGCTGCCATGTTGTTGCACTTTTGTACTCCCCTTGGGATGCCTTGAACAGCTGCAGTGTGCCTGGAGCCCAGGGCTTCCTAGTTTCAAAAATCCTAGCCCTAGGCCTAAGCCTAACAGTAACCCTGGGAAGGTAAATCAGCCTGATGTTAGGCTTCTTGCCAAGGAACAAGCCGTGAAAGCAGCCATGTCGTGGCACTTTTGCACTCCCTTTTGGATGCCTTTCACAGCTCCAGTGTGCCTGGAACTCAGGGCTTCCTGATTTTAAAAATCCTAGCCCTAGGCCGAACCCCAACCCTAAGACGAGAAAGGCAAATCAGCCAGGAATTAGGCATGTCCCCAAGGAAAAAGCTGTGGAGGCAGGCATGTTGTGGTACTTTTGCGCTCTTCTTGGCTAGTCCTTCGCAGCTGCTGTGTTCTTGGAACTCAGGGCTTTCTGGTTAATAGAACCCTTACCCTAGGCGTAACTCAAACCTTAACCCTAGGAAGGAAAATCATCCTATGGTTCGGGATGGTCTCATGGAAATATCAGTGGTGGCAGCCAAGTTGCGTCACTTTTGCGCTGCCCTTGGGATGCCTTTCACAGCTGCAGTGTGCCTGGAGCCCAGGGCTTCCTGGTTTTAAAAGTCCTAGGCCTAAGCCTAACAGTAACCCTAGGAAGGTAAATCAGCCGGGTATTAGGGTTCTTCCTAAGGGAAAAGCCGTGAAAGCAGCCATGTTGTGGCACTTCTGCACTCCCTTTGGGATGCCTTTGGCAGATGAAGTAAGCCTGGAACTCAGGGCTTCCTGGTTAAAGAAATTCAAGCCCTAGGCTGAACCCTAACCCTAACCCTAGGCAGATAAATCAGCCTAGGTATAGGGATGGTGCCAAGGAAAAAGCTGTGAAAGCTGCCATGTTGTTGCACTTTTGTACTCCCCTTGGGATGCCTTGAACAGCTGCAGTGTGCCTGGAGCCCAGGGCTTCCTAGTTTTAAAAATCCTAGCCCTAGGCCTAAGCCTAACAGTAACCCTGGGAAGGCAAATCAGCCTGGTGTTAGGCTTCTTGCCAAGGAAAAAGCCGTGAAAGCAGCCATGTTGTGGCACTTTTGCACTCCCTTTTGGATGCCTTTCACAGCTGCAGTGTGCCTGGAACTCAGGGCTTCCTGCTTTTAAAAATCCTAGCCCTAGGCCGAACCCCAACCCTAAGACGAGAAAGGCAAATCAGCCAGGAATTAGGCATGTCCCCAAGGAAAAAGCTGTGGAGGCAGGCATGTTGTGGTACTTTTGCGCTCTTCTTGGCTAGTCCTTCGCAGCTGCTGTGTTCTTGGAACTCAGGGCTTTCTGGTTAATAGAACCCTTACCCTAGGCGTAACTCAAACCTTAACCCTAGGAAGGAAAATCAACCTATGGTTCGGGATGGTCTCATGGAAATATCAGTGGTGGCAGCCAAGTTGCGTCACTTTTGCGCTCCCCTTGGGATGCCTTTCGCAGCTGCAGTGTGCCTGGAGCCCAGGGCTTCCTGGTTTTAAAAGTCCTAGGCCTAAGCCTAACAGTAACCCTAGGAAGGTAAATCAGCCGGGTATTAGGGTTCTTCCTAAGGGAAAAGCCGTGAAAGCAGCCATGTTGTTGCACTTTTGTAGTCCCCTTGGGATGCCTTTCGCAGCTGCAGTGTGCCTGGAGCTAAGGGCTTCCTAGTTTCAAAAATCCTAGCCCTAGGCCTAAGCCTAACAGTAACCCTGGGAAGGTACATCAGCCTGATTTTAGGCTTCTTGCCAAGGAAAAAGCCATGAAAGCAGCCATGTTGTGGCACTTCTGCACTCCCTTTGGGATGCCTTTGGCAGATGAAGTAAGCCTGGAACTCAGGGCTTCCTGGTTAAAGAAATCCAAGCCCTAGGCTGAACCCTAACCCTAACCCTAGGCAGATAAATCAGCCTAGGTATAGGGATGGTGCCAAGGAAAAAGCTGTGAAAGCTGCCATGTTGTTGCACTTTTGTACTCCCCTTGGGATGCCTTGAACAGCTGCAGTGTGCCTGGAGCTAAGGGCTTCCTAGTTTCAAAAATCCTAGCCCTAGGCCTAAGCCTAACAGTAACCCTGGGAAAGTCAATCAGCCTGGTGTTAGGCTTCTTGCCAAGGAAAAAGCTGTGAAAGCTGCCATGTTGTTGCACTTTTGTACTGCCCTTGGGATGCCTTGAACAGCTGCAGTGTGCCTGGAGCTAAGGTCCTCCTAGTTTCAAAAATCCTAGCCCTAGGCCTAAGCCTAACAGTAACCCTGGGAAAGTAAATCAGCCTGGTGTTAGGCTTCTTGCCAAGGAAAAAGCCGTGAAAGCAGCCATGTTGTGGCACTTTTGCACTCCCTTTTGGATGCCTTTCACAGCTGCAGTGTGCCTGGAACTCAGGGCTTCCTGCTTTTAAAAATCCTGGCCCTAGGCCGAACCGCAACCCTAAGACGAGAAAGGCAAATCAGCCAGGAATTAGGCATGTCCCCAAGGAAAAAGCTGTGGAGGCAGGCATGTTGTGGTACTTTTGCGCTCTTCTTGGCTAGTCCTTCGCAGCTGCTGTGTTCTTGGAACTCAGGGCTTTCTGGTTAATAGACCCTTACCCTAGGCGTAACTCAAACCTTAACCCTAGGAAGGAAAATCAACCTATGGTTCGGGATGGTCTCATGGAAATATCAGTGGTGGCAGCCAAGTTGCGTCACTTTTGCGCTCCCCTTGGGATGCCTTTTGCAGCTGCAGTGTGCCTGGAGCCCAGGGCTTCCTGGTTTTAAAAGTCCTAGGCCTAAGCCTAACAGTAACCCTAGGAAGGTAAATCAGCCGGGTATTAGGGTTCTTCCTAAGGGAAAAGCCGTGAAAGCAGCCATGTTGTGGCACTTCTGCACTCCCTTTGGGATGCCTTTGGCAGATGAAGTAAGCCTGGAACTCAGGGCTTCCTGGTTAAAGAAATTCAAGCCCTAGGCTGAACCCTAACCCTAACCCTAGGCAGATAAATCAGCCTAGGTATAGGGATGGTGCCAAGGAAAAAGCTGTGAAAGCTGCCATGTTGTTGCACTTTTGTACTCCCCTTGGGATGCCTTGAACAGCTGCAGTGTGCCTGGAGCTAAGGGCTTTCTAGTTTTAAAAATCCTAGCCCTAGGCCTAAGCCTAATAGTAACCCTGGGAAGGTAAGTCAGCCTGGTGTTAGGCGTCTTGCCAAGGAACAAGCCGTGAAAGCAGCCATGTTGTGGCACTTTTGCAATCCCTTTTGGATGCCTTTCACAGCTCCAGTGTGCCTGGAACTCAGGGCTTCCTGCTTTTAAAAATCCTAGCCCTAGGCCGAACCCCAACCCTATGACGAGAAAGGCAAATCAGCCAGGAATTAGGCATGTCCCCAAGGAAAAAGCTGTGGAGGCAGGCATGTTGTGGTACTTTTGCGCTCTTCTTGGCTAGTCCTTCGCAGCTGCTGTGTTCTTGGAACTCAGGGCTTTCTGGTTAATAGAACCCTTACCCTAGGCGTAACTCAAACCTTAACCCTAGGAAGGAAAATCAGCCTATGGTTCGGGATGGTCTCATGGAAATATCAGTGGTGGCAGCCAAGTTGCGTCACTTTTGCGCTCCCCTTTGGATGCCTTTCGCAGCTGCAGTGTGCCTGGAGCCCAGGGCTTCCTGGTTTTAAAAGTCCTAGGCCTAAGCCTAACAGTAACCCTAGGAAGGTAAATCAGCCGGGTATTAGGGTTCTTCCTAAGGGAAAAGCCGTGAAAGCAGCCATGTTGTGGCACTTCTACACTCCCTTTGGGATGCCTTTGGCAGATGAAGTTAGCCTGGAACTCAGGGCTTCCTGGTTAAAAAAATTCAAGCCCTAGGCTGAACCCTAACCCTAACCCTAGGCAGATAAATCAGCCCAGGTATAGGGATGGTGCCAAGGAAAAAGCTGTGAAAGCTGCCATGTTGTTGCACTATTGTACTCCCCTTGGGATGCCTTGAACAGCTGCAGTGTGCCTGGAGCTAAGGGCTTCCTAGTTTCAAAAATCCTAGCCCTAGGCCTAAGCCTAACAGTAACCCTGGGAAAGTAAATCAGCCAGATGTTAGGCTTCTTGCCAAGGAAAAAGCCGTGAAAGCAGCCATGTTGTGGCACTTTTGCACTCCCTTTGGGATGCCTTTGGCAGATGAAGTAAGCCTGGAACTCAGGGCTTCCTGGTTAAAGAAATCCAAGCCCTAGGCTGAACCCTAACCCTAACCCTAGGCAGATAAATCAGCCTAGGTATAGGGATGGTGCCAAGGAAAAAGCTGTGAAAGCTGCCATGTTGTTGCACTTTTGTACTCCCCTTGGGATGCCTTGAACAGCTGCAGTGTGCCTGGAGCTAAGGGCTTCCTAGGTTCAAAAATCCTAGCCCTAGGCCTAAGCCTAACAGTAACCCTGGGAAAGTAAATCAGCCTGGTGTTAGGCTTCTTGCCAAGGAAAAAGCCGTGAAAGCAGCCATGTTGTGGCACTTTTGCATTCCCTTTTGGATGCCTTTCACAGCTGCAGTGTGCCTGGAACTCAGGGCTTCCTGATTTTAAAAATCCTAGCCCTAGGCCGAACCCCAACCCTAAGACGAGAAAGGCAAATCAGCCAGGAATTAGGCATGTCCCCAAGGAAAAAGCTGTGGAGGCAGGCATGTTGTGCTACTTTTGCGCTCTTCTTGGCTAGTCCTTCGCAGCTGCTGTGTTCTTGGAACTCAGGGCTTTCTGGTTAATAGAACCCTTACCCTAGGCGTAACTCAAACCTTAACCCTAGGAAGGAAAATCAGCCTATGGTTCGGGATGGTCTCATGGAAATATCAGTGGTGGCAGCCAAGTTGCGTCACTTTTGCGCTCCCCTTGGGATGCCTTTCGCAGCTGCAGTGTGCCTGGAGCCCAGGGCTTCCTGGTTTTAAAAGTCCTAGGCCTAAGCCTAACAGTAACCCTAGGAAGGTAAATCAGCCGGGTATTAGGGTTCTTCCTAAGGGAAAAGCCATGAAAGCAGCCATGTTGTGGCACTTCTGCACTCCCTTTGGGATGCCTTTGGCAGATGAAGTAAGCCTGGAACTCAGGGCTTCCTGGTTAAAGAAATCCAAGCCCTAGGCTGAACCCTAACCCTAACCCTAGGCAGATAAATCAGCCTAGGTATAGGGATGGTGCCAAGGAAAAAGCTGTGAAAGCTGCCATGTTGTTGCACTTTTGTACTCCCCTTGGGATGCCTTGAACAGCTGCAGTGTGCCTGGAGCTAAGGGCTTCCTAGTTTCAAAAATCCTAGCCCTAGGCCTAAGCCTAACAGTAACCCTGGGAAAGTCAATCAGCCTGGTGTTAGGCTTCTTGCCAAGGAAAAAGCTGTGAAAGCTGCCATGTTGTTGCACTTTTGTACTGCCCTTGGGATGCCTTGAACAGCTGCAGTGTGCCTGGAGCTAAGGTCCTCCTAGTTTCAAAAATCCTAGCCCTAGGCCTAAGCCTAACAGTAACCCTGGGAAAGTAAATCAGCCTGGTGTTAGGCTTCTTGCCAAGGAAAAAGCCGTGAAAGCAGCCATGTTGTGGCACTTTTGCACTCCCTTTTGGATGCCTTTCACAGCTGCAGTGTGCCTGGAACTCAGGGCTTCCTGCTTTTAAAAATCCTGGCCCTAGGCCGAACCGCAACCCTAAGACGAGAAAGGCAAATCAGCCAGGAATTAGGCATGTCCCCAAGGAAAAAGCTGTGGAGGCAGGCATGTTGTGGTACTTTTGCGCTCTTCTTGGCTAGTCCTTCGCAGCTGCTGTGTTCTTGGAACTCAGGGCTTTCTGGTTAATAGACCCTTACCCTAGGCGTAACTCAAACCTTAACCCTAGGAAGGAAAATCAACCTATGGTTCGGGATGGTCTCATGGAAATATCAGTGGTGGCAGCCAAGTTGCGTCACTTTTGCGCTCCCCTTGGGATGCCTTTTGCAGCTGCAGTGTGCCTGGAGCCCAGGGCTTCCTGGTTTTAAAAGTCCTAGGCCTAAGCCTAACAGTAACCCTAGGAAGGTAAATCAGCCGGGTATTAGGGTTCTTCCTAAGGGAAAAGCCGTGAAAGCAGCCATGTTGTGGCACTTCTGCACTCCCTTTGGGATGCCTTTGGCAGATGAAGTAAGCCTGGAACTCAGGGCTTCCTGGTTAAAGAAATTCAAGCCCTAGGCTGAACCCTAACCCTAACCCTAGGCAGATAAATCAGCCTAGGTATAGGGATGGTGCCAAGGAAAAAGCTGTGAAAGCTGCCATGTTGTTGCACTTTTGTACTCCCCTTGGGATGCCTTGAACAGCTGCAGTGTGCCTGGAGCTAAGGGCTTTCTAGTTTTAAAAATCCTAGCCCTAGGCCTAAGCCTAATAGTAACCCTGGGAAGGTAAGTCAGCCTGGTGTTAGGCGTCTTGCCAAGGAACAAGCCGTGAAAGCAGCCATGTTGTGGCACTTTTGCAATCCCTTTTGGATGCCTTTCACAGCTCCAGTGTGCCTGGAACTCAGGGCTTCCTGCTTTTAAAAATCCTAGCCCTAGGCCGAACCCCAACCCTATGACGAGAAAGGCAAATCAGCCAGGAATTAGGCATGTCCCCAAGGAAAAAGCTGTGGAGGCAGGCATGTTGTGGTACTTTTGCGCTCTTCTTGGCTAGTCCTTCGCAGCTGCTGTGTTCTTGGAACTCAGGGCTTTCTGGTTAATAGAACCCTTACCCTAGGCGTAACTCAAACCTTAACCCTAGGAAGGAAAATCAGCCTATGGTTCGGGATGGTCTCATGGAAATATCAGTGGTGGCAGCCAAGTTGCGTCACTTTTGCGCTCCCCTTTGGATGCCTTTCGCAGCTGCAGTGTGCCTGGAGCCCAGGGCTTCCTGGTTTTAAAAGTCCTAGGCCTAAGCCTAACAGTAACCCTAGGAAGGTAAATCAGCCGGGTATTAGGGTTCTTCCTAAGGGAAAAGCCGTGAAAGCAGCCATGTTGTGGCACTTCTACACTCCCTTTGGGATGCCTTTGGCAGATGAAGTTAGCCTGGAACTCAGGGCTTCCTGGTTAAAAAAATTCAAGCCCTAGGCTGAACCCTAACCCTAACCCTAGGCAGATAAATCAGCCCAGGTATAGGGATGGTGCCAAGGAAAAAGCTGTGAAAGCTGCCATGTTGTTGCACTATTGTACTCCCCTTGGGATGCCTTGAACAGCTGCAGTGTGCCTGGAGCTAAGGGCTTCCTAGTTTCAAAAATCCTAGCCCTAGGCCTAAGCCTAACAGTAACCCTGGGAAAGTAAATCAGCCAGATGTTAGGCTTCTTGCCAAGGAAAAAGCCGTGAAAGCAGCCATGTTGTGGCACTTTTGCACTCCCTTTGGGATGCCTTTGGCAGATGAAGTAAGCCTGGAACTCAGGGCTTCCTGGTTAAAGAAATCCAAGCCCTAGGCTGAACCCTAACCCTAACCCTAGGCAGATAAATCAGCCTAGGTATAGGGATGGTGCCAAGGAAAAAGCTGTGAAAGCTGCCATGTTGTTGCACTTTTGTACTCCCCTTGGGATGCCTTGAACAGCTGCAGTGTGCCTGGAGCTAAGGGCTTCCTAGGTTCAAAAATCCTAGCCCTAGGCCTAAGCCTAACAGTAACCCTGGGAAAGTAAATCAGCCTGGTGTTAGGCTTCTTGCCAAGGAAAAAGCCGTGAAAGCAGCCATGTTGTGGCACTTTTGCATTCCCTTTTGGATGCCTTTCACAGCTGCAGTGTGCCTGGAACTCAGGGCTTCCTGATTTTAAAAATCCTAGCCCTAGGCCGAACCCCAACCCTAAGACGAGAAAGGCAAATCAGCCAGGAATTAGGCATGTCCCCAAGGAAAAAGCTGTGGAGGCAGGCATGTTGTGCTACTTTTGCGCTCTTCTTGGCTAGTCCTTCGCAGCTGCTGTGTTCTTGGAACTCAGGGCTTTCTGGTTAATAGAACCCTTACCCTAGGCGTAACTCAAACCTTAACCCTAGGAAGGAAAATCAGCCTATGGTTCGGGATGGTCTCATGGAAATATCAGTGGTGGCAGCCAAGTTGCGTCACTTTTGCGCTCCCCTTGGGATGCCTTTCGCAGCTGCAGTGTGCCTGGAGCCCAGGGCTTCCTGGTTTTAAAAGTCCTAGGCCTAAGCCTAACAGTAACCCTAGGAAGGTAAATCAGCCGGGTATTAGGGTTCTTCCTAAGGGAAAAGCCATGAAAGCAGCCATGTTGTGGCACTTCTGCACTCCCTTTGGGATGCCTTTGGCAGATGAAGTAAGCCTGGAACTCAGGGCTTCCTGGTTAAAGAAATCCAAGCCCTAGGCTGAACCCTAACCCTAACCCTAGGCAGATAAATCAGCCTAGGTATAGGGATGGTGCCAAGGAAAAAGCTGTGAAAGCTGCCATGTTGTTGCACTTTTGTACTCCCCTTGGGATGCCTTGAACAGCTGCAGTGTGCCTGGAGCCCAGGGCTTCCTAGTTTTAAAAATCCTAGCCCTAGGCCTAAGCCTAACAGTAACCCTGGGAAAGTAAATCAGCCTGATGTTAGGCTTCTTGCCAAGGAAAAAGCCGTGAAAGCAGCCATGTTGTGGCACTTTTGCAATCCCTTTTGGATGCCTTTCACAGCTCCAGTGTGCCTGGAACTCAGGGCTTCCTGATTTTAAAAATCCTAGCCCTAGGCCGAACCCCAACCCTAAGACGAGAAAGGCAAATCAGCCAGGAATTAGGCATGTCCCCAAGGAAAATGCTGTGGAGGCAGGCATGTTGTGGTACTTTTGCGCTCTTCTTGGCTAGTCCTTTGCAGCTGCTGTGTTCTTGGAACTCAGGGCTTTCTGGTTAATAGAACCCTTACCCTAGGCGTAACTCA
Source organism: Ammospiza caudacuta (assembly GCF_027887145.1). Lineage (NCBI taxonomy): Eukaryota > Metazoa > Chordata > Aves > Passeriformes > Passerellidae > Ammospiza > Ammospiza caudacuta. The sequence continues at coordinate 88,372 of NW_026683013.1, forward strand.
AACCTTAACCCTAGGAAGGAAAATCAGCCTATGGTTCGGGATGGTCTCATGGAAATATCAGTGGTGGCAGCCAAGTTGCGTCACTTTTGCGCTCCCCTTGGGATGCCTTTCACAGCTGCAGTGTGCCTGGAGCCCAGGGCTTCCTGGTTTTAAAAGTCCTAGGCCTAAGCCTAACAGTAACCCTAGGAAGGTAAATCAGCCGGGTATTAGGGTTCTTCCTAAGGGAAAAGCCGTGAAAGCAGCCATGTTGTGGCACTTCTGCACTCCCTTTGGGATGCCTTTGGCAGATGAAGTAAGCCTGGAACTCAGGGCTTCCTGGTTAAAAAAATCCAAGCCCTAGGCTGAACCCTAACCCTAACCCTAGGCAGATAAATCAGCCTAGGTATAGGGATGGTGCCAAGGAAAAAGCTGTGAAAGCTGCCATGTTGTTGCACTTTTGTACTCCCCTTGGGATGCCTTGAACAGCTGCAGTGTGCCTGGAGCCCAGGGCTTCCTAGTTTTAAAAATCCTAGCCCTAGGCCTAAGCCTAACAGTAACCCTGGGAAGGGTAATCAGCCTGGTGTTAGGCTTCTTGCCAAGGAAAAAGCCGTGAAAGCAGCCATGTTGTGGCACTTTTGCACTCCCTTTTGGATGCCTTTCACAGCTGCAGTGTGCCTGGAACTCAGGGCTTCCTGATTTTAAAAATCCTAGCCCTAGGCCGAACCCCAACCCTAAGACGAGAAAGGCAAATCAGCCAGGAATTAGGCATGTCCCCAAGGAAAAAGCTGTGGAGGCAGGCATGTTGTGGTACTTTTGCGCTCTTCTTGGCTAGTCCTTCGCAGCTGCTGTGTTCTTGGAACTCAGGGCTTTCTGGTTAATAGAACCCTTACCCTAGGCGTAACTCAAACCTTAACCCTAGGAAGGAAAATCAACCTATGGTTCGGGATGGTCTCATGGAAATATCAGTGGTGGCAGCCAAGTTGCGTCACTTTTGCGCTCCCCTAGGGATGCCTTTCGCAGCTGCAGTGTGCCTGGAGCCCAGGGCTTCCTGGTTTTAAAAGTCCTAGGCCTAAGCCTAACAGTAACCCTAGGAAGGTAAATCAGCCGGGTATTAGGGTTCTTCCTAAGGGAAAAGCCGTGAAAGCAGCCATGTTGTGGCACTTCTGCACTCCCTTTGGGATGCCTTTGGCAGATGAAGTAAGCCTGGAACTCAGGGCTTCCTGGTTAAAAAAATTCAAGCCCTAGGCTGAACCCTAACCCTAACCCTAGGCAGATAAATCAGCCTAGGTATAGGGATGGTGCCAAGGAAAAAGCTGTGAAAGCTGCCATGTTGTTGCACTTTTGTACTCCCCTTGGGATGCCTTGAACAGCTGCAGTGTGCCTGGAGCTAAGGGCTTCCTAGTTTCAAAAATCCTAGCCCTAGGCCTAAGCCTAACAGTAACCCTGGGAAGGTAAATCAGCCTGATGTTAGGCTTCTTGCCAAGGAAAAAGCCGTGAAAGCAGCCATGTTGTGGCACTTCTGCACTCCCTTTGGGATGCCTTTGGCAGATGAAGTAAGCCTGGAACTCAGGGCTTCCTGGTTAAAGAAATCCAAGCCCTAGGCTGAACCCTAACCCTAACCCTAGGCAGATAAATCAGCCTAGGTATAGGGATGGTGCCAAGGAAAAAGCTGTGAAAGCTGCCATGTTGTTGCACTTTTGTACTCCCCTTGGGATGCCTTGAACAGCTGCAGTGTGCCTGGAGCTAAGGGCTTCCTAGTTTCAAAAATCCTAGCCCTAGGCCTAAGCCTAACAGTAACCCTGGGAAGGTAAATCAGCCTGGTGTTAGGCTTCTTGCCAAGGAAAAAGCTGTGAAAGCTGCCATGTTGTTGCACTTTTGTACTCCCCTTGGGATGCCTTGAACAGCTGCAGTGTGCCTGGAGCTAAGGGCTTCCTAGTTTCAAAAATCCTAGCCCTAGGCCTAAGCCTAACAGTAACCCTGGGAAAGTAAATCAGCCTGGTGTTAGGCTTCTTGCCAAGGAAAAAGCCGTGAAAGCAGCCATGTTGTGGCACTTTTGCACTCCCTTTTGGATGCCTTTCACAGCTCCAGTGTGCCTGGAACTCAGGGCTTCCTGCTTTTAAAAATCCTAGCCCTAGGCCGAACCCCAACCCTAAGACGAGAAAGGCAAATCAGCCAGGAATTAGGCATGTCCCCAAGGAAAAAGCTGTGGAGGCAGGCATGTTGTGCTACTTTTGCGCTCTTCTTGGCTAGTCCTTCGCAGCTGCTGTGTTCTTGGAACTCAGGGCTTTCTGGTTAATAGAACCCTTACCCTAGGCGTAACTCAAACCTTAACCCTAGGAAGGAAAATCAGCCTATGGTTCGGGATGGTCTCATGGAAATATCAGTGGTGGCAGCCAAGTTGCGTCACTTTTGCGCTCCCCTTGGGATGCCTTTCGCAGCTGCAGTGTGCCTGGAGCCCAGGGCTTCCTGGTTTTAAAAGTCCTAGGCCTAAGCCTAACAGTAACCCTAGGAAGGTAAATCAGCCGGGTATTAGGGTTCTTCCTAAGGGAAAAGCCGTGAAAGCAGCCATGTTGTGGCACTTCTGCACTCCCTTTGGGATGCCTTTGGCAGATGAAGTAAGCCTGGAACTCAGGGCTTCCTGGTTAAAGAAATCCAAGCCCTAGGCTGAACCCTAACCCTAACCCTAGGCAGATAAATCAGCCTAGGTATAGGGATGGTGCCAAGGAAAAAGCTGTGAAAGCTGCCATGTTGTTGCACTTTTGTACTCCCCTTGGGATGCCTTGAACAGCTGCAGTGTGCCTGGAGCTAAGGGCTTCCTAGTTTCAAAAATCCTAGCCCTAGGCCTAAGCCTAACAGTAACCCTGGGAAAGTAAATCAGCCTGATGTTAGGCTTCTTGCCAAGGAAAAAGCCGTGAAACAGCCATGTTGTGGCACTTTTGCACTCCCTTTTGGATGCCTTTCACAGCTCCAGTGTGCCTGGAACTCAGGGCTTCCTGATTTTAAAAATCCTAGCCCTAGGCCGAACCCCAACCCTAAGACGAGAAAGGCAAATCAGCCAGGAATTAGGCATGTCCCCAAGGAAAAAGCTGTGGAGGCAGGCATGTTGTGCTACTTTTGCGCTCTTCTTGGCTAGTCCTTCGCAGCTGCTGTGTTCTTGGAACTCAGGGCTTTCTGGTTAATAGAACCCTTACCCTAGGCGTAACTCAAACCTTAACCCTAGGAAGGAAAATCAGCCTATGGTTCGGGATGGTCTCATGGAAATATCAGTGGTGGCAGCCAAGTTGCGTCACTTTTGCGCTCCCCTTGGGATGCCTTTTGCAGCTGCAGTGTGCCTGGAGCCCAGGGCTTCCTGGTTTTAAAAGTCCTAGGCCTAAGCCTAACAGTAACCCTAGGAAGGTAAATCAGCCGGGTATTAGGGTTCTTCCTAAGGGAAAAGCCGTGAAAGCAGCCATGTTGTGGCACTTCTGCACTCCCTTTGGGATGCCTTTGGCAGATGAAGTAAGCCTGGAACTCAGGGCTTCCTGGTTAAAGAAATCCAAGCCCTAGGCTGAACCCTAACCCTAACCCTAGGCAGATAAATCAGCCTAGGTATAGGGATGGTGCCAAGGAAAAAGCTGTGAAAGCTGCCATGTTGTTGCACTTTTGTACTCCCCTTGGGATGCCTTGAACAGCTGCAGTGTGCCTGGAGCCCAGGGCTTCCTAGTTTCAAAAATCCTAGCCCTTGGCCTAAGCCTAACAGTAACCCTGGGAAAGTAAATCAGCCTGATGTTAGGCTTCTTGCCAAGGAAAAAGCCGTGAAAGCAGCCATGTTGTGGCACTTTTGCATTCCCTTTTGGATGCCTTTCACAGCTGCACTGTGCCTGGAACTCAGGGCTTCCTGATTTTAAAAATCCTAGCCCTAGGCCGAACCCCAACCCTAAGACGAGAAAGGCAAATCAGCCAGGAATTAGGCATGTCCCCAAGGAAAAAGCTGTGGAGGCAGGCATGTTGTGGTACTTTTGCGCTCTTCTTGGCTAGTCCTTCGCAGCTGCTGTGTTCTTGGAACTCAGGGCTTTCTGGTTAATAGACCCTTCCCCTAGGCGTAACTCAAACCTTAACCCTAGGAAGGAAAATCAGCCTATGGTTCGGGATGGTCTCATGGAAATATCAGTGGTGGCAGCCAAGTTGCGTCACTTTTGCGCTCCCCTTGGGATGCCTTTCGCAGCTGCAGTGTGCCTGGAGCCCAGGGCTTCCTGGTTTTAAAAGTCCTAGGCCTAAGCCTAACAGTAACCCTAGGAAGGTAAATCAGCCGGGTATTAGGGTTCTTCCTAAGGGAAAAGCCGTGAAAGCAGCCATGTTGTGGCACTTCTGCACTCCCTTTGGGATGCCTTTGGCAGATGAAGTAAGCCTGGAACTCAGGGCTTCCTGGTTAAAGAAATCACAGCCCTAGGCTGAACCCTAACCCTAACCCTAGGCAGATAAATCAGCCTAGGTATAGGGATGGTGTCAAGGAAAAGCTGTGAAAGCTGCCATGTTGTTGCACTTTTGTACTCCCCTTGGGATGCCTTGAACAGCTGCAGTGTGCCTGGAGCTAAGGGCTTCCTAGTTTCAAAAATCCTAGCCCTAGGCCTAAGCCTAACAGTAACCCTGGGAAAGTAAGTCAGCCTGGTGTTAGGCTTCTTGCCAAGGAAAAAGCCGTGAAAGCAGCCATGTTGTGGCACTTTTGCACTCCCTTTTGGATGCCTTTCACAGCTCCAGTGTGCCTGGAACTCAGGGCTTCCTGCTTTTAAAAATCCTAGCCCTAGGCCGAACCTCAACCCTATGACGAGAAAGGCAAATCAGCCAGGAATTAGGCATGTCCCCAAGGAAAAAGCTGTGGAGGCAGGCATGTTGTGGTACTTTTGCGCTCTTCTTGGCTAGTCCTTCGCAGCTGCTGTGTTCTTGGAACTCAGGGCTTTCTGGTAAATAGAAACCTTACCCTAGGCGTAACTCAAACCTTAACCCTAGGAAGGAAAATCAGCCTATGGTTCGGGATGGTCTCATGGAAATATCAGTGGTGGCAGCCAAGTTGCGTCATTTTTGCGCTCCCCTTGGGATGCCTTTCGCAGCTGCAGTGTGCCTGGAGCCCAGGGCTTCCTGGTTTTAAAAGTCCTAGGCCTAAGCCTAACAGTAACCCTAGGAAGGTAAATCAGCCGGGTATTAGGGTTCTTCCTAAGGGAAAAGCCGTGAAAGCAGCCATGTTGTGGCACTTCTGCACTCCCTTTGGGATGCCTTTGGCAGATGAAGTAAGCCTGGAACTCAGGGCTTCCTGGTTAAAGAAATCCAAGCCCTAGGCTGAACCCTAACCCTAACCCTAGGCAGATAAATCAGCCTAGGTATAGGGATGGTGCCAAGGAAAAAGCTGTGAAAGCTGCCATGTTGTTGCACTTTTGTACTCCCCTTGGGATGCCTTGAACAGCTGCAGTGTGCCTGGAGCCCAGGGCTTCCTAGTTTTAAAAATCCTAGCCCTAGGCCTAAGCCTAACAGTAACCCTGGGAAGGCAAATCAGCCTGGTGTTAGGCGTCTTGCCAAGGAAAAAGCCGTGAAAGCAGCCATGTTGTGGCACTTTTGCACTCCCTTTTGGATGCCTTTCACAGCTCCAGTGTGCCTGGAACTCAGGGCTTCCTGCTTTTAAAAATCCTAGCCCTAGGCCGAACCCCAACCCTAAGACGAGAAAGGCAAATCAGCCAGGAATTAGGCATGTCCCCAAGGAAAAAGCTGTGGAGGCAGGCATGTTGTGGTACTTTTGCGCTCTTCTTGGGTAGTCCTTCGCAGCTGCTGTGTTCTTGGAACTCAGGGCTTTCTGGTTAATAGACCCTTACCCTAGGCGTAACTCAAACCTTAACCCTAGGAAGGAAAATCAGCCTATGGTTCGGGATGGTCTCATGGAAATATCAGTGGTGGCAGCCAAGTTGCGTCACTTTTGCGCTCCCCTTGGGATGCCTTTCGCAGCTGCAGTGTGCCTGGAGCCCAGGGCTTCCTGGTTTTAAAAGTCCTAGGCCTAAGCCTAACAGTAACCCTAGGAAGGTAAATCAGCCGGGTATTAGGGTTCTTCCTAAGGGAAAAGCCGTGAAAGCAGTCATGTTGTGGCACTTCTGCACTCCCTTTGGGATGCCTTTGGCAGATGAAGTAAGCCTGGAACTCAGGGCTTCCTGGTTAAAAAAATCCAAGCCCTAGGCTGAACCCTAACCCTAACCCTAGGCAGATAAATCAGCCTAGGTATAGGGATGGTGCCAAGGAAAAAGCTGTGAAAGCTGCCATGTTGTTGCACTTTTGTACTCCCCTTGGGATGCCTTGAACAGCTGCAGTGTGCCTGGAGCCCAGGGCTTCCTAGTTTTAAAAATCCTAGCCCTAGGCCTAAGCCTAACAGTAACCCTGGGAAGGCAAATCAGCCTCGTGTTAGGCGTCTTGCCAAGGAAAAAGCCGTGAAAGCAGCCATGTTGTGGCACTTTTGCACTCCCTTTTGGATGCCTTTCACAGCTCCAGTGTGCCTGGAACTCAGGGCTTCCTGATTTTAAAAATCCTAGCCCTAGGCCGAACCTCAAACCTAAGACGAGAAAGGCAAATCAGCCAGGAATTAGGCATGTCCCCAAGGAAAAAGCTGTGGAGGCAGGCATGTTGTGGTACTTTTGCGCTCTTCTTGGCTAGTCCTTCGCAGCTGCTGTGTTCTTGGAAGTCAGGGCTTTCTGGTTAATAGACCCTTACCCTAGGCGTAACTCAAACCTTAACCCTAGGAAGGAAAATCAGCCTATGGTTCGGGATGGTCTCATGGAAATATCAGTGGTGGCAGCCAAGTTGCGTCACTTTTGCGCTCCCCTTGGGATGCCTTTCGCAGCTGCAGTGTGCCTGGAGCCCAGGGCTTCCTGGTTTTAAAAGTCCTAGGCCTAAGCCTAACAGTAACCCTAGGAAGGTAAATCAGCCGGGTATTAGGGTTCTTCCTAAGGGAAAAGCCATGAAAGCAGCCATGTTGTGGCACTTCTGCACTCCCTTTGGGATGCCTTTGGCAGATGAAGTAAGCCTGGAACTCAGGGCTTCCTGGTTAAAAAAATCCAAGCCCTAGGCTGAACCCTAACCCTAACCCTAGGCAGATAAATCAGCCTAGGTATAGGGATGGTGCCAAGGAAAAAGCTGTGAAAGCTGCCATGTTGTTGCACTTTTGTACTCCCCTTGGGATGCCTTGAACAGCTGCAGTGTGCCTGGAGCCCAGGGCTTCCTAGTTTTAAAAATCCTAGCCCTAGGCCTAAGCCTAACAGTAACCCTGGGAAGGCAAATCAGCCTGGTGTTAGGCGTCTTGCCAAGGAAAAAGCCGTGAAAGCAGCCATGTTGTGGCACTTTTGCACTCCCTTTTGGATGCCTTTCACAGCTCCAGTGTGCCTGGAACTCAGGGCTTCCTGCTTTTAAAAATCCTAGCCCTAGGCCGAACCCCAACCCTAAGACGAGAAAGGCAAATCAGCCAGGAATTAGGCATGTCCCCAAGGAAAAAGCTGTGGAGGCAGGCATGTTGTGGTACTTTTGCGCTCTTCTTGGCTAGTCCTTCGCAGCTGCTGTGTTCTTGGAACTCAGGGCTTTCTGGTTAATAGACCCTTACCCTAGGCGTAACTCAAACCTTAACCCTAGGAAGGAAAATCAGCCTATGGTTCGGGATGGTCTCATGGAAATATCAGTGGTGGCAGCCAAGTTGCGTCACTTTTGCGCTCCCCTTGGGATGCCTTTCGCAGCTGCAGTGTGCCTGGAGCCCAGGGCTTCCTGGTTTTAAAAGTCCTAGGCCTAAGCCTAACAGTAACCCTAGGAAGGTAAATCAGCCGGGTATTAGGGTTCTTCCTAAGGGAAAAGCCGTGAAAGCAGTCATGTTGTGGCACTTCTGCACTCCCTTTGGGATGCCTTTGGCAGATGAAGTAAGCCTGGAACTCAGGGCTTCCTGGTTAAAAAAATCCAAGCCCTAGGCTGAACCCTAACCCTAACCCTAGGCAGATAAATCAGCCTAGGTATAGGGATGGTGCCAAGGAAAAAGCTGTGAAAGCTGCCATGTTGTTGCACTTTTGTACTCCCCTTGGGATGCCTTGAACAGCTGCAGTGTGCCTGGAGCCCAGGGCTTCCTAGTTTTAAAAATCCTAGCCCTAGGCCTAAGCCTAACAGTAACCCTGGGAAGGCAAATCAGCCTGGTGTTAGGTGTCTTGCCAAGGAAAAAGCCGTGAAAGCAGCCATGTTGTGGCACTTTTGCACTCCCTTTTGGATGCCTTTCACAGCTCCAGTGTGCCTGGAACTCAGGGCTTCCTGATTTTAAAAATCCTAGCCCTAGGCCGAACCTCAAACCTAAGACGAGAAAGGCAAATCAGCCAGGAATTAGGCATGTCCCCAAGGAAAAAGCTGTGGAGGCAGGCATGTTGTGGTACTTTTGCGCTCTTCTTGGCTAGTCCTTCGCAGCTGCTGTGTTCTTGGAACTCAGGGCTTTCTGGTTAATAGACCCTTACCCTAGGCGTAACTCAAACCTTAACCCTAGGAAGGAAAATCAGCCTATGGTTCGGGATGGTCTCATGGAAATATCAGTGGTGGCAGCCAAGTTGCGTCACTTTTGCGCTCCCCTTGGGATGCCTTTCGCAGCTGCAGTGTGCCTGGAGCCCAGGGCTTCCTGGTTTTAAAAGTCCTAGGCCTAAGCCTAACAGTAACCCTAGGAAGGTAAATCAGCCGGGTATTAGGGTTCTTCCTAAGGGAAAAGCCATGAAAGCAGCCATGTTGTGGCACTTCTGCACTCCCTTTGGGATGCCTTTGGCAGATGAAGTAAGCCTGGAACTCAGGGCTTCCTGGTTAAAAAAATCCAAGCCCTAGGCTGAACCCTAACCCTAACCCTAGGCAGATAAATCAGCCTAGGTATAGGGATGGTGCCAAGGAAAAAGCTGTGAAAGCTGCCATGTTGTTGCACTTTTGTACTCCCCTTGGGATGCCTTGAACAGCTGCAGTGTGCCTGGAGCCCAGGGCTTCCTAGTTTTAAAAATCCTAGCCCTAGGCCTAAGCCTAACAGTAACCCTGGGAAGGCAAATCAGCCTGGTGTTAGGCGTCTTGCCAAGGAAAAAGCCGTGAAAGCAGCCATGTTGTGGCACTTTTGCACTCCCTTTGGGATGCCTTTGGCAGATGAAGTAAGCCTGGAACTCAGGGCTTCCTGGTTAAAGAAATCCAAGCCCTAGGCTGAACCCTAACCCTAACCCTAGGCAGATAAATCAGCCTAGGTATAGGGATGGTGCCAAGGAAAAAGCTGTGAAAGCTGCCATGTTGTTGCACTTTTGTACTCCCCTTGGGATGCCTTGAACAGCTGCAGTGTGCCTGGAGCTAAGGGCTTCCTAGGTTCAAAAATCCTAGCCCTAGGCCTAAGCCTAACAGTAACCCTGGGAAAGTAAATCAGCCTGGTGTTAGGCTTCTTGCCAAGGAAAAAGCCGTGAAAGCAGCCATGTTGTGGCACTTTTGCATTCCCTTTTGGATGCCTTTCACAGCTGCAGTGTGCCTGGAACTCAGGGCTTCCTGATTTTAAAAATCCTAGCCCTAGGCCGAACCCCAACCCTAAGACGAGAAAGGCAAATCAGCCAGGAATTAGGCATGTCCCCAAGGAAAAAGCTGTGGAGGCAGGCATGTTGTGCTACTTTTGCGCTCTTCTTGGCTAGTCCTTCGCAGCTGCTGTGTTCTTGGAACTCAGGGCTTTCTGGTTAATAGAACCCTTACCCTAGGCGTAACTCAAACCTTAACCCTAGGAAGGAAAATCAGCCTATGGTTCGGGATGGTCTCATGGAAATATCAGTGGTGGCAGCCAAGTTGCGTCACTTTTGCGCTCCCCTTGGGATGCCTTTCGCAGCTGCAGTGTGCCTGGAGCCCAGGGCTTCCTGGTTTTAAAAGTCCTAGGCCTAAGCCTAACAGTAACCCTAGGAAGGTAAATCAGCCGGGTATTAGGGTTCTTCCTAAGGGAAAAGCCGTGAAAGCAGCCATGTTGTGGCACTTCTGCACTCCCTTTGGGATGCCTTTGGCAGATGAAGTAAGCCTGGAACTCAGGGCTTCCTGGTTAAAGAAATCCAAGCCCTAGGCTGAACCCTAACCCTAACCCTAGGCAGATAAATCAGCCTAGGTATAGGGATGGTGCCAAGGAAAAAGCTGTGAAAGCTGCCATGTTGTTGCACTTTTGTACTCCCCTTGGGATGCCTTGAACAGCTGCAGTGTGCCTGGAGCCCAGGGCTTCCTAGTTTTAAAAATCCTAGCCCTAGGCCTAAGCCTAACAGTAACCCTGGGAAAGTAAATCAGCCTGATGTTAGGCTTCTTGCCAAGGAAAAAGCCGTGAAAGCAGCCATGTTGTGGCACTTTTGCAATCCCTTTTGGATGCCTTTCACAGCTCCAGTGTGCCTGGAACTCAGGGCTTCCTGATTTTAAAAATCCTAGCCCTAGGCCGAACCCCAACCCTAAGACGAGAAAGGCAAATCAGCCAGGAATTAGGCATGTCCCCAAGGAAAATGCTGTGGAGGCAGGCATGTTGTGGTACTTTTGCGCTCTTCTTGGCTAGTCCTTTGCAGCTGCTGTGTTCTTGGAACTCAGGGCTTTCTGGTTAATAGAACCCTTACCCTAGGCGTAACTCAAACCTTAACCCTAGGAAGGAAAATCAGCCTATGGTTCGGGATGGTCTCATGGAAATATCAGTGGTGGCAGCCAAGTTGCGTCACTTTTGCGCTCCCCTTGGGATGCCTTTCACAGCTGCAGTGTGCCTGGAGCCCAGGGCTTCCTGGTTTTAAAAGTCCTAGGCCTAAGCCTAACAGTAACCCTAGGAAGGTAAATCAGCCGGGTATTAGGGTTCTTCCTAAGGGAAAAGCCGTGAAAGCAGCCATGTTGTGGCACTTCTGCACTCCCTTTGGGATGCCTTTGGCAGATGAAGTAAGCCTGGAACTCAGGGCTTCCTGGTTAAAAAAATCCAAGCCCTAGGCTGAACCCTAACCCTAACCCTAGGCAGATAAATCAGCCTAGGTATAGGGATGGTGCCAAGGAAAAAGCTGTGAAAGCTGCCATGTTGTTGCACTTTTGTACTCCCCTTGGGATGCCTTGAACAGCTGCAGTGTGCCTGGAGCCCAGGGCTTCCTAGTTTTAAAAATCCTAGCCCTAGGCCTAAGCCTAACAGTAACCCTGGGAAGGCAAATCAGCCTGGTGTTAGGCTTCTTGCCAAGGAAAAAGCCGTGAAAGCAGCCATGTTGTGGCACTTTTGCACTCCCTTTTGGATGCCTTTCACAGCTGCAGTGTGCCTGGAACTCAGGGCTTCCTGATTTTAAAAATCCTAGCCCTAGGCCGAACCCCAACCCTAAGACGAGAAAGGCAAATCAGCCAGGAATTAGGCATGTCCCCAAGGAAAAAGCTGTGGAGGCAGGCATGTTGTGGTACTTTTGCGCTCTTCTTGGCTAGTCCTTCGCAGCTGCTGTGTTCTTGGAACTCAGGGCTTTCTGGTTAATAGAACCCTTACCCTAGGCGTAACTCAAACCTTAACCCTAGGAAGGAAAATCAACCTATGGTTCGGGATGGTCTCATGGAAATATCAGTGGTGGCAGCCAAGTTGCGTCACTTTTGCGCTCCCCTAGGGATGCCTTTCGCAGCTGCAGTGTGCCTGGAGCCCAGGGCTTCCTGGTTTTAAAAGTCCTAGGCCTAAGCCTAACAGTAACCCTAGGAAGGTAAATCAGCCGGGTATTAGGGTTCTTCCTAAGGGAAAAGCCGTGAAAGCAGCCATGTTGTGGCACTTCTGCACTCCCTTTGGGATGCCTTTGGCAGATGAAGTAAGCCTGGAACTCAGGGCTTCCTGGTTAAAAAAATTCAAGCCCTAGGCTGAACCCTAACCCTAACCCTAGGCAGATAAATCAGCCTAGGTATAGGGATGGTGCCAAGGAAAAAGCTGTGAAAGCTGCCATGTTGTTGCACTTTTGTACTCCCCTTGGGATGCCTTGAACAGCTGCAGTGTGCCTGGAGCCCAGGGCTTCCTAGTTTCAAAAATCCTAGCCCTAGGCCTAAGCCTAACAGTAACCCTGGGAAGGTAAATCAGCCTGATGTTAGGCTTCTTGCCAAGGAAAAAGCCGTGAAAGCAGCCATGTTGTGGCACTTCTGCACTCCCTTTGGGATGCCTTTGGCAGATGAAGTAAGCCTGGAACTCAGGGCTTCCTGGTTAAAGAAATCCAAGCCCTAGGCTGAACCCTAACCCTAACCCTAGGCAGATAAATCAGCCTAGGTATAGGGATGGTGCCAAGGAAAAAGCTGTGAAAGCTGCCATGTTGTTGCACTTTTGTACTCCCCTTGGGATGCCTTGAACAGCTGCAGTGTGCCTGGAGCTAAGGGCTTCCTAGTTTCAAAAATCCTAGCCCTAGGCCTAAGCCTAACAGTAACCCTGGGAAGGTAAATCAGCCTGGTGTTAGGCTTCTTGCCAAGGAAAAAGCTGTGAAAGCTGCCATGTTGTTGCACTTTTGTACTCCCCTTGGGATGCCTTGAACAGCTGCAGTGTGCCTGGAGCTAAGGGCTTCCTAGTTTCAAAAATCCTAGCCCTAGGCCTAAGCCTAACAGTAACCCTGGGAAAGTAAATCAGCCTGGTGTTAGGCTTCTTGCCAAGGAAAAAGCCGTGAAAGCAGCCATGTTGTGGCACTTTTGCACTCCCTTTTGGATGCCTTTCACAGCTCCAGTGTGCCTGGAACTCAGGGCTTCCTGCTTTTAAAAATCCTAGCCCTAGGCCGAACCCCAACCCTAAGACGAGAAAGGCAAATCAGCCAGGAATTAGGCATGTCCCCAAGGAAAAAGCTGTGGAGGCAGGCATGTTGTGGTACTTTTGCGCTCTTCTTGGCTAGTCCTTCGCAGCTGCTGTGTTCTTGGAACTCAGGGCTTTCTGGTTAATAGAACCCTTACCCTAGGCGTAACTCAAACCTTAACCCTAGGAAGGAAAATCAGCCTATGGTTCGGGATGGTCTCATGGAAATATCAGTGGTGGCAGCCAAGTTGCGTCACTTTTGCGCTCCCCTTGGGATGCCTTTCGCAGCTGCAGTGTGCCTGGAGCCCAGGGCTTCCTGGTTTTAAAAGTCCTAGGCCTAAGCCTAACAGTAACCCTAGGAAGGTAAATCAGCCGGGTATTAGGGTTCTTCCTAAGGGAAAAGCCATGAAAGCAGCCATGTTGTGGCACTTCTGCACTCCCTTTGGGATGCCTTTGGCAGATGAAGTAAGCCTGGAACTCAGGGCTTCCTGGTTAAAGAAATCCAAGCCCTAGGCTGAACCCTAACCCTAACCCTAGGCAGATAAATCAGCCTAGGTATAGGGATGGTGCCAAGGAAAAAGCTGTGAAAGCTGCCATGTTGTTGCACTTTTGTACTCCCCTTGGGATGCCTTGAACAGCTGCAGTGTGCCTGGAGCTAAGGGCTTCCTAGTTTCAAAAATCCTAGCCCTAGGCCTAAGCCTAACAGTAACCCTGGGAAAGTAAATCAGCCTGATGTTAGGCTTCTTGCCAAGGAAAAAGCCGTGAAACAGCCATGTTGTGGCACTTTTGCACTCCCTTTTGGATGCCTTTCACAGCTCCAGTGTGCCTGGAACTCAGGGCTTCCTGATTTTAAAAATCCTAGCCCTAGGCCGAACCCCAACCCTAAGACGAGAAAGGCAAATCAGCCAGGAATTAGGCATGTCCCCAAGGAAAAAGCTGTGGAGGCAGGCATGTTGTGCTACTTTTGCGCTCTTCTTGGCTAGTCCTTCGCAGCTGCTGTGTTCTTGGAACTCAGGGCTTTCTGGTTAATAGAACCCTTACCCTAGGCGTAACTCAAACCTTAACCCTAGGAAGGAAAATCAGCCTATGGTTCGGGATGGTCTCATGGAAATATCAGTGGTGGCAGCCAAGTTGCGTCACTTTTGCGCTCCCCTTGGGATGCCTTTTGCAGCTGCAGTGTGCCTGGAGCCCAGGGCTTCCTGGTTTTAAAAGTCCTAGGCCTAAGCCTAACAGTAACCCTAGGAAGGTAAATCAGCCGGGTATTAGGGTTCTTCCTAAGGGAAAAGCCGTGAAAGCAGCCATGTTGTGGCACTTCTGCACTCCCTTTGGGATGCCTTTGGCAGATGAAGTAAGCCTGGAACTCAGGGCTTCCTGGTTAAAGAAATCCAAGCCCTAGGCTGAACCCTAACCCTAACCCTAGGCAGATAAATCAGCCTAGGTATAGGGATGGTGCCAAGGAAAAAGCTGTGAAAGCTGCCATGTTGTTGCACTTTTGTACTCCCCTTGGGATGCCTTGAACAGCTGCAGTGTGCCTGGAGCCCAGGGCTTCCTAGTTTCAAAAATCCTAGCCCTTGGCCTAAGCCTAACAGTAACCCTGGGAAAGTAAATCAGCCTGATGTTAGGCTTCTTGCCAAGGAAAAAGCCGTGAAACAGCCATGTTGTGGCACTTTTGCACTCCCTTTTGGATGCCTTTCACAGCTCCAGTGTGCCTGGAACTCAGGGCTTCCTGATTTTAAAAATCCTAGCCCTAGGCCGAACCCCAACCCTAAGACGAGAAAGGCAAATCAGCCAGGAATTAGGCATGTCCCCAAGGAAAAAGCTGTGGAGGCAGGCATGTTGTGGTACTTTTGCGCTCTTCTTGGCTAGTCCTTCGCAGCTGCTGTGTTCTTGGAAGTCAGGGCTTTCTGGTTAATAGACCCTTACCCTAGGCGTAACTCAAACCTTAACCCTAGGAAGGAAAATCAGCCTATGGTTCGGGATGGTCTCATGGAAATATCAGTGGTGGCAGCCAAGTTGCGTCACTTTTGCGCTCCCCTTGGGATGCCTTTCGCAGCTGCAGTGTGCCTGGAGCCCAGGGCTTCCTGGTTTTAAAAGTCCTAGGCCTAAGCCTAACAGTAACCCTAGGAAGGTAAATCAGCCGGGTATTAGGGTTCTTCCTAAGGGAAAAGCCGTGAAAGCAGCCATGTTGTGGCACTTCTGCACTCCCTTTGGGATGCCTTTGGCAGATGAAGTAAGCCTGGAACTCAGGGCTTCCTGGTTAAAGAAATCACAGCCCTAGGCTGAACCCTAACCCTAACCCTAGGCAGATAAATCAGCCTAGGTATAGGGATGGTGTCAAGGAAAAGCTGTGAAAGCTGCCATGTTGTTGCACTTTTGTACTCCCCTTGGGATGCCTTGAACAGCTGCAGTGTGCCTGGAGCTAAGGGCTTCCTAGTTTCAAAAATCCTAGCCCTAGGCCTAAGCCTAACAGTAACCCTGGGAAGGTAAATCAGCCTGGTGTTAGGCTTCTTGCCAAGGAAAAAGCTGTGAAAGCTGCCATGTTGTTGCACTTTTGTACTCCCCTTGGGATGCCTTGAACAGCTGCAGTGTGCCTGGAGCTAAGGGCTTCCTAGTTTCAAAAATCCTAGCCCTAGGCCTAAGCCTAACAGTAACCCTGGGAAAGTAAATCAGCCTGGTGTTAGGCTTCTTGCCAAGGAAAAAGCCGTGAAAGCAGCCATGTTGTGGCACTTTTGCACTCCCTTTTGGATGCCTTTCACAGCTCCAGTGTGCCTGGAACTCAGGGCTTCCTGCTTTTAAAAATCCTAGCCCTAGGCCGAACCCCAACCCTAAGACGAGAAAGGCAAATCAGCCAGGAATTAGGCATGTCCCCAAGGAAAAAGCTGTGGAGGCAGGCATGTTGTGGTACTTTTGCGCTCTTCTTGGCTAGTCCTTCGCAGCTGCTGTGTTCTTGGAACTCAGGGCTTTCTGGTTAATAGAACCCTTACCCTAGGCGTAACTCAAACCTTAACCCTAGGAAGGAAAATCAGCCTATGGTTCGGGATGGTCTCATGGAAATATCAGTGGTGGCAGCCAAGTTGCGTCACTTTTGCGCTCCCCTTGGGATGCCTTTCGCAGCTGCAGTGTGCCTGGAGCCCAGGGCTTCCTGGTTTTAAAAGTCCTAGGCCTAAGCCTAACAGTAACCCTAGGAAGGTAAATCAGCCGGGTATTAGGGTTCTTCCTAAGGGAAAAGCCATGAAAGCAGCCATGTTGTGGCACTTCTGCACTCCCTTTGGGATGCCTTTGGCAGATGAAGTAAGCCTGGAACTCAGGGCTTCCTGGTTAAAGAAATCCAAGCCCTAGGCTGAACCCTAACCCTAACCCTAGGCAGATAAATCAGCCTAGGTATAGGGATGGTGCCAAGGAAAAAGCTGTGAAAGCTGCCATGTTGTTGCACTTTTGTACTCCCCTTGGGATGCCTTGAACAGCTGCAGTGTGCCTGGAGCTAAGGGCTTCCTAGTTTCAAAAATCCTAGCCCTAGGCCTAAGCCTAACAGTAACCCTGGGAAAGTAAATCAGCCTGATGTTAGGCTTCTTGCCAAGGAAAAAGCCGTGAAACAGCCATGTTGTGGCACTTTTGCACTCCCTTTTGGATGCCTTTCACAGCTCCAGTGTGCCTGGAACTCAGGGCTTCCTGATTTTAAAAATCCTAGCCCTAGGCCGAACCCCAACCCTAAGACGAGAAAGGCAAATCAGCCAGGAATTAGGCATGTCCCCAAGGAAAAAGCTGTGGAGGCAGGCATGTTGTGCTACTTTTGCGCTCTTCTTGGCTAGTCCTTCGCAGCTGCTGTGTTCTTGGAACTCAGGGCTTTCTGGTTAATAGAACCCTTACCCTAGGCGTAACTCAAACCTTAACCCTAGGAAGGAAAATCAGCCTATGGTTCGGGATGGTCTCATGGAAATATCAGTGGTGGCAGCCAAGTTGCGTCACTTTTGCGCTCCCCTTGGGATGCCTTTTGCAGCTGCAGTGTGCCTGGAGCCCAGGGCTTCCTGGTTTTAAAAGTCCTAGGCCTAAGCCTAACAGTAACCCTAGGAAGGTAAATCAGCCGGGTATTAGGGTTCTTCCTAAGGGAAAAGCCGTGAAAGCAGCCATGTTGTGGCACTTCTGCACTCCCTTTGGGATGCCTTTGGCAGATGAAGTAAGCCTGGAACTCAGGGCTTCCTGGTTAAAGAAATCCAAGCCCTAGGCTGAACCCTAACCCTAACCCTAGGCAGATAAATCAGCCTAGGTATAGGGATGGTGCCAAGGAAAAAGCTGTGAAAGCTGCCATGTTGTTGCACTTTTGTACTCCCCTTGGGATGCCTTGAACAGCTGCAGTGTGCCTGGAGCCCAGGGCTTCCTAGTTTCAAAAATCCTAGCCCTTGGCCTAAGCCTAACAGTAACCCTGGGAAAGTAAATCAGCCTGATGTTAGGCTTCTTGCCAAGGAAAAAGCCGTGAAACAGCCATGTTGTGGCACTTTTGCACTCCCTTTTGGATGCCTTTCACAGCTCCAGTGTGCCTGGAACTCAGGGCTTCCTGATTTTAAAAATCCTAGCCCTAGGCCGAACCCCAACCCTAAGACGAGAAAGGCAAATCAGCCAGGAATTAGGCATGTCCCCAAGGAAAAAGCTGTGGAGGCAGGCATGTTGTGGTACTTTTGCGCTCTTCTTGGCTAGTCCTTCGCAGCTGCTGTGTTCTTGGAACTCAGGGCTTTCTGGTTAATAGACCCTTACCCTAGGCGTAACTCAAACCTTAACCCTAGGAAGGAAAATCAGCCTATGGTTCGGGATGGTCTCATGGAAATATCAGTGGTGGCAGCCAAGTTGCGTCACTTTTGCGCTCCCCTTGGGATGCCTTTCGCAGCTGCAGTGTGCCTGGAGCCCAGGGCTTCCTGGTTTTAAAAGTCCTAGGCCTAAGCCTAACAGTAACCCTAGGAAGGTAAATCAGCCGGGTATTAGGGTTCTTCCTAAGGGAAAAGCCGTGAAAGCAGCCATGTTGTGGCACTTCTGCACTCCCTTTGGGATGCCTTTGGCAGATGAAGTAAGCCTGGAACTCAGGGCTTCCTGGTTAAAGAAATCACAGCCCTAGGCTGAACCCTAACCCTAACCCTAGGCAGATAAATCAGCCTAGGTATAGGGATGGTGTCAAGGAAAAGCTGTGAAAGCTGCCATGTTGTTGCACTTTTGTACTCCCCTTGGGATGCCTTGAACAGCTGCAGTGTGCCTGGAGCTAAGGGCTTCCTAGTTTCAAAAATCCTAGCCCTAGGCCTAAGCCTAACAGTAACCCTGGGAAAGTAAGTCAGCCTGGTGTTAGGCTTCTTGCCAAGGAAAAAGCCGTGAAAGCAGCCATGTTGTGGCACTTTTGCACTCCCTTTTGGATGCCTTTCACAGCTCCAGTGTGCCTGGAACTCAGGGCTTCCTGATTTTAAAAATCCTAGCCCTAGGCCGAACCTCAACCCTATGACGAGAAAGGCAAATCAGCCAGGAATTAGGCATGTCCCCAAGGAAAAAGCTGTGGAGGCAGGCATGTTGTGGTACTTTTGCGCTCTTCTTGGCTAGTCCTTCGCAGCTGCTGTGTTCTTGGAACTCAGGGCTTTCTGGTAAATAGAAACCTTACCCTAGGCGTAACTCAAACCTTAACCCTAGGAAGGAAAATCAGCCTATGGTTCGGGATGGTCTCATGGAAATATCAGTGGTGGCAGCCAAGTTGCGTCATTTTTGCGCTCCCCTTGGGATGCCTTTCGCAGCTGCAGTGTGCCTGGAGCCCAGGGCTTCCTGGTTTTAAAAGTCCTAGGCCTAAGCCTAACAGTAACCCTAGGAAGGTAAATCAGCCGGGTATTAGGGTTCTTCCTAAGGGAAAAGCCGTGAAAGCAGCCATGTTGTGGCACTTCTGCACTCCCTTTGGGATGCCTTTGGCAGATGAAGTAAGCCTGGAACTCAGGGCTTCCTGGTTAAAGAAATCCAAGCCCTAGGCTGAACCCTAACCCTAACCCTAGGCAGATAAATCAGCCTAGGTATAGGGATGGTGCCAAGGAAAAAGCTGTGAAAGCTGCCATGTTGTTGCACTTTTGTACTCCCCTTGGGATGCCTTGAACAGCTGCAGTGTGCCTGGAGCCCAGGGCTTCCTAGTTTTAAAAATCCTAGCCCTAGGCCTAAGCCTAACAGTAACCCTGGGAAGGCAAATCAGCCTGGTGTTAGGCGTCTTGCCAAGGAAAAAGCCGTGAAAGCAGCCATGTTGTGGCACTTTTGCACTCCCTTTTGGATGCCTTTCACAGCTCCAGTGTGCCTGGAACTCAGGGCTTCCTGCTTTTAAAAATCCTAGCCCTAGGCCGAACCCCAACCCTAAGACGAGAAAGGCAAATCAGCCAGGAATTAGGCATGTCCCCAAGGAAAAAGCTGTGGAGGCAGGCATGTTGTGGTACTTTTGCGCTCTTCTTGGCTAGTCCTTCGCAGCTGCTGTGTTCTTGGAACTCAGGGCTTTCTGGTTAATAGACCCTTACCCTAGGCGTAACTCAAACCTTAACCCTAGGAAGGAAAATCAGCCTATGGTTCGGGATGGTCTCATGGAAATATCAGTGGTGGCAGCCAAGTTGCGTCACTTTTGCGCTCCCCTTGGGATGCCTTTCGCAGCTGCAGTGTGCCTGGAGCCCAGGGCTTCCTGGTTTTAAAAGTCCTAGGCCTAAGCCTAACAGTAACCCTAGGAAGGTAAATCAGCCGGGTATTAGGGTTCTTCCTAAGGGAAAAGCCGTGAAAGCAGTCATGTTGTGGCACTTCTGCACTCCCTTTGGGATGCCTTTGGCAGATGAAGTAAGCCTGGAACTCAGGGCTTCCTGGTTAAAAAAATCCAAGCCCTAGGCTGAACCCTAACCCTAACCCTAGGCAGATAAATCAGCCTAGGTATAGGGATGGTGCCAAGGAAAAAGCTGTGAAAGCTGCCATGTTGTTGCACTTTTGTACTCCCCTTGGGATGCCTTGAACAGCTGCAGTGTGCCTGGAGCCCAGGGCTTCCTAGTTTTAAAAATCCTAGCCCTAGGCCTAAGCCTAACAGTAACCCTGGGAAGGCAAATCAGCCTCGTGTTAGGCGTCTTGCCAAGGAAAAAGCCGTGAAAGCAGCCATGTTGTGGCACTTTTGCACTCCCTTTTGGATGCCTTTCACAGCTCCAGTGTGCCTGGAACTCAGGGCTTCCTGATTTTAAAAATCCTAGCCCTAGGCCGAACCTCAAACCTAAGACGAGAAAGGCAAATCAGCCAGGAATTAGGCATGTCCCCAAGGAAAAAGCTGTGGAGGCAGGCATGTTGTGGTACTTTTGCGCTCTTCTTGGCTAGTCCTTCGCAGCTGCTGTGTTCTTGGAAGTCAGGGCTTTCTGGTTAATAGACCCTTACCCTAGGCGTAACTCAAACCTTAACCCTAGGAAGGAAAATCAGCCTATGGTTCGGGATGGTCTCATGGAAATATCAGTGGTGGCAGCCAAGTTGCGTCACTTTTGCGCTCCCCTTGGGATGCCTTTCGCAGCTGCAGTGTGCCTGGAGCCCAGGGCTTCCTGGTTTTAAAAGTCCTAGGCCTAAGCCTAACAGTAACCCTAGGAAGGTAAATCAGCCGGGTATTAGGGTTCTTCCTAAGGGAAAAGCCATGAAAGCAGCCATGTTGTGGCACTTCTGCACTCCCTTTGGGATGCCTTTGGCAGATGAAGTAAGCCTGGAACTCAGGGCTTCCTGGTTAAAAAAATCCAAGCCCTAGGCTGAACCCTAACCCTAACCCTAGGCAGATAAATCAGCCTAGGTATAGGGATGGTGCCAAGGAAAAAGCTGTGAAAGCTGCCATGTTGTTGCACTTTTGTACTCCCCTTGGGATGCCTTGAACAGCTGCAGTGTGCCTGGAGCCCAGGGCTTCCTAGTTTTAAAAATCCTAGCCCTAGGCCTAAGCCTAACAGTAACCCTGGGAAGGCAAATCAGCCTGGTGTTAGGCGTCTTGCCAAGGAAAAAGCCGTGAAACCAGCCATGTTGTGGCACTTTTGCACTCCCTTTTGGATGCCTTTCACAGCTCCAGTGTGCCTGGAACTCAGGGCTTCCTGATTTTAAAAATCCTAGCCCTAGGCCGAACCCCAACCCTAAGACGAGAAAGGCAAATCAGCCAGGAATTAGGCATGTCCCCAAGGAAAAAGCTGTGGAGGCAGGCATGTTGTGGTACTTTTGCGCTCTTCTTGGGTAGTCCTTCGCAGCTGCTGTGTTCTTGGAACTCAGGGCTTTCTGGTTAATAGACCCTTACCCTAGGCGTAACTCAAACCTTAACCCTAGGAAGGAAAATCAGCCTATGGTTCGGGATGGTCTCATGGAAATATCAGTGGTGGCAGCCAAGTTGCGTCACTTTTGCGCTCCCCTTGGGATGCCTTTCGCAGCTGCAGTGTGCCTGGAGCCCAGGGCTTCCTGGTTTTAAAAGTCCTAGGCCTAAGCCTAACAGTAACCCTAGGAAGGTAAATCAGCCGGGTATTAGGGTTCTTCCTAAGGGAAAAGCCGTGAAAGCAGTCATGTTGTGGCACTTCTGCACTCCCTTTGGGATGCCTTTGGCAGATGAAGTAAGCCTGGAACTCAGGGCTTCCTGGTTAAAAAAATCCAAGCCCTAGGCTGAACCCTAACCCTAACCCTAGGCAGATAAATCAGCCTAGGTATAGGGATGGTGCCAAGGAAAAAGCTGTGAAAGCTGCCATGTTGTTGCACTTTTGTACTCCCCTTGGGATGCCTTGAACAGCTGCAGTGTGCCTGGAGCCCAGGGCTTCCTAGTTTTAAAAATCCTAGCCCTAGGCCTAAGCCTAACAGTAACCCTGGGAAGGCAAATCAGCCTGGTGTTAGGTGTCTTGCCAAGGAAAAAGCCGTGAAAGCAGCCATGTTGTGGCACTTTTGCACTCCCTTTTGGATGCCTTTCACAGCTCCAGTGTGCCTGGAACTCAGGGCTTCCTGATTTTAAAAATCCTAGCCCTAGGCCGAACCTCAAACCTAAGACGAGAAAGGCAAATCAGCCAGGAATTAGGCATGTCCCCAAGGAAAAAGCTGTGGAGGCAGGCATGTTGTGGTACTTTTGCGCTCTTCTTGGCTAGTCCTTCGCAGCTGCTGTGTTCTTGGAAGTCAGGGCTTTCTGGTTAATAGACCCTTACCCTAGGCGTAACTCAAACCTTAACCCTAGGAAGGAAAATCAGCCTATGGTTCGGGATGGTCTCATGGAAATATCAGTGGTGGCAGCCAAGTTGCGTCACTTTTGCGCTCCCCTTGGGATGCCTTTCGCAGCTGCAGTGTGCCTGGAGCCCAGGGCTTCCTGGTTTTAAAAGTCCTAGGCCTAAGCCTAACAGTAACCCTAGGAAGGTAAATCAGCCGGGTATTAGGGTTCTTCCTAAGGGAAAAGCCATGAAAGCAGCCATGTTGTGGCACTTCTGCACTCCCTTTGGGATGCCTTTGGCAGATGAAGTAAGCCTGGAACTCAGGGCTTCCTGGTTAAAAAAATCCAAGCCCTAGGCTGAACCCTAACCCTAACCCTAGGCAGATAAATCAGCCTAGGTATAGGGATGGTGCCAAGGAAAAAGCTGTGAAAGCTGCCATGTTGTTGCACTTTTGTACTCCCCTTGGGATGCCTTGAACAGCTGCAGTGTGCCTGGAGCCCAGGGCTTCCTAGTTTTAAAAATCCTAGCCCTAGGCCTAAGCCTAACAGTAACCCTGGGAAGGCAAATCAGCCTGGTGTTAGGCGTCTTGCCAAGGAAAAAGCCGTGAAAGCAGCCATGTTGTGGCACTTTTGCACTCCCTTTTGGATGCCTTTCACAGCTCCAGTGTGCCTGGAACTCAGGGCTTCCTGATTTTAAAAATCCTAGCCCTAGGCCGAACCTCAAACCTAAGACGAGAAAGGCAAATCAGCCAGGAATTAGGCATGTCCCCAAGGAAAAAGCTGTGGAGGCAGGCATGTTGTGCTACTTTTGCGCTCTTCTTGGCTAGTCCTTCACAGCTGCTGTGTTCTTGGAACTCAGGCCTTTCTGGTAAATAGAAACCTTACCCTAGGCGTAACTCAAACCTTAACCCTAGGAAGGAAAATCAGCCTATGGTTCGGGATGGTCTCATGGAAATATCAGTGGTGGCAGCCAAGTTGCGTCATTTTTGCGCTCCCCTTGGGATGCCTTTCGCAGCTGCAGTGTGCCTGGAGCCCAGGGCTTCCTGGTTTTAAAAGTCCTAGGCCTAAGCCTAACAGTAACCCTAGGAAGGTAAATCAGCCGGGTATTAGGGTTCTTCCTAAGGGAAAAGCCGTGAAAGCAGCCATGTTGTGGCACTTCTGCACTCCCTTTGCGATGCCTTTGGCAGATGAAGTAAGCCTGGAACTCAGGGCTTCCTGGTTAAAGAAATCCAAGCCCTAGGCTGAACCCTAACCCTAACCCTAGGCAGATAAATCAGCCTAGGTATAGGGATGGTGCCAAGGAAAAAGCTGTGAAAGCTGCCATGTTGTTGCACTTTTGTACTCCCCTTGGGATGCCTTGAACAGCTGCAGTGTGCCTGGAGCTAAGGGCTTCCTAGTTTTAAAAATCCTAGCCCTAGGCCTAAGCCTAACAGTAACCCTGGGAAGGTAAATCAGCCTGGTGTTAGGCTTCTTGCCAAGGAAAAAGCCGTGAAAGCAGCCATGTTGTGGCACTTTTGCACTCCCTTTTGGATGCCTTTCACAGCTCCAGTGTGCCTGGAACTCAGGGCTTCCTGCTTTTAAAAATCCTAGCCCTAGGCCGAACCCCAACCCTAAGACGAGAAAGGCAAATCAGCCAGGAATTAGGCATGTCCCCAAGGAAAAAGCTGTGGAGGCAGGCATGTTGTGGTACTTTTGCGCTCTTCTTGGCTAGTCCTTCGCAGCTGCTGTGTTCTTGGAACTCAGGGCTTTCTGGTTAATAGACCCTTACCCTAGGCGCAACTCAAACCTTAACCCTAGGAAGGAAAATCAGCCTATGGTTCGGGATGCTCTCATGGAAATATCAGTGGTGGCAGCCAAGTTGCGTCACTTTTGCGCTCCCCTTGGGATGCCTTTCGCAGCTGCAGTGTTGCCTGGAGCCCAGGTTTTCCTGGTTTTAAAAGTCCTAGGCCTAAGCCTAACAGTAACCCTAGGAAGGTAAATCAGCCGGGTATTAGGGTTCTTCCTAAGGGAAAAGCCGTGAAAGCAGCCATGTTGTGGCACTTCTGCACTCCCTTTGGGATGCCTTTGGCAGATGAAGTAAGCCTGGAACTCAGGGCTTCCTGGTTAAAAAAATCCAAGCCCTAGGCTGAACCCTAACCCTAACCCTAGGCAGATAAATCAGCCTAGGTATAGGGATGGTGCCAAGGAAAAAGCTGTGAAAGCTGCCATGTTGTTGCACTTTTGTACTCCCCTTGGGATGCCTTGAACAGCTGCAGTGTGCCTGGAGCTAAGGGCTACCTAGTTTTAAAAATCCTAGCCCTAGGCCTAAGCCTAACAGTAACCCTGGGAAGGTAAATCAGCCTGGTGTTAGGCTTCTTGCCAAGGAAAAAGCCGTGAAAGCAGCCATGTTGTGGCACTTTTGCACTCCCTTTTGGATGCCTTTCACAGCTCCAGTGTGCCTGGAACTCAGGGCTTCCTGCTTTTAAAAATCCTAGTCCTAGGCCGAACCCCAACCCTAAGACGAGAAAGGCAAATCAGCCAGGAATTAGGCATGTCCCCAAGGAAAAAGCTGTGGAGGCAGGCATGTTGTGGTACTTTTGCGCTCTTCTTGGGTAGTCCTTCGCAGCTGCTGTGTTCTTGGAACTCAGGGCTTTCTGGTTAATAGAGCCCTTACCCTAGGCGTAACTCAAACCTTAACCCTAGGAAGGAAAATCAGCCTATGGTTCGGGATGGTCTCATGGAAATATCAGTGGTGGCAGCCAAGTTGCGTCACTTTTGCGCTCCCCTTGGGATGCCTTTCGCAGCTGCAGTGTGCCTGGAGCCCAGGGCTTCCTGGTTTTAAAAGTCCTAGGCCTAAGCCTAACAGTAACCCTAGGAAGGTAAATCAGCCGGGTATTAGGGTTCTTCCTAAGGGAAAAGCCGTGAAAGCAGCCATGTTGTGGCACTTCTGCACTCCCTTTGGGATGCCTTTGGCAGATGAAGTAAGCCTGGAACTCAGGGCTTCCTGGTTAAAGAAATTCAAGCCCTAGGCTGAACCCTAACCCTAACCCTAGGCAGATAAATCAGCCTAGGTATAGGGATGGTGCCAAGGAAAAAGCTGTGAAAGCTGCCATGTTGTTGCACTTTTGTACTCCCCTTGGGATGCCTTGAACAGCTGCAGTGTGCCTGGAGCTAAGGGCTTCCTAGTTTTAAAAATCCTAGCCCTAGGCCTAAGCCTAACAGTAACCCTGGGAAGGTAAATCAGCCTGGTGTTAGGCTTCTTGCCAAGGAAAAAGCCGTGAAAGCAGCCATGTTGTGGCACTTTTGCACTCCCTTTTGGATGCCTTTCACAGCTCCAGTGTGCCTGGAACTCAGGGCTTCCTGCTTTTAAAAATCCTAGCCCTAGGCCGAACCCCAACCCTAAGACGAGAAAGGCAAATCAGCCAGGAATTAGGCATGTCCCCAAGGAAAAAGCTGTGGAGGCAGGCATGTTGTGGTACTTTTGCGCTCTTCTTGGCTAGTCCTTCGCAGCTGCTGTGTTCTTGGAACTCAGGGCTTTCTGGTTAATAGACCCTTACCCTAGGCGCAACTCAAACCTTAACCCTAGGAAGGAAAATCAGCCTATGGTTCGGGATGCTCTCATGGAAATATCAGTGGTGGCAGCCAAGTTGCGTCACTTTTGCGCTCCCCTTGGGATGCCTTTCGCAGCTGCAGTGTTGCCTGGAGCCCAGGGTTTCCTGGTTTTAAAAGTCCTAGGCCTAAGCCTAACAGTAACCCTAGGAAGGTAAATCAGCCGGGTATTAGGGTTCTTCCTAAGGGAAAAGCCGTGAAAGCAGCCATGTTGTGGCACTTCTGCACTCCCTTTGGGATGCCTTTGGCAGATGAAGTAAGCCTGGAACTCAGGGCTTCCTGGTTAAAAAAATCCAAGCCCTAGGCTGAACCCTAACCCTAACCCTAGGCAGATAAATCAGCCTAGGTATAGGGATGGTGCCAAGGAAAAAGCTGTGAAAGCTGCCATGTTGTTGCACTTTTGTACTCCCCTTGGGATGCCTTGAACAGCTGCAGTGTGCCTGGAGCTAAGGGCTACCTAGTTTTAAAAATCCTAGCCCTAGGCCTAAGCCTAACAGTAACCCTGGGAAGGTAAATCAGCCTGGTGTTAGGCTTCTTGCCAAGGAAAAAGCCGTGAAAGCAGCCATGTTGTGGCACTTTTGCACTCCCTTTTGGATGCCTTTCACAGCTCCAGTGTGCCTGGAACTCAGGGCTTCCTGCTTTTAAAAATCCTAGTCCTAGGCCGAACCCCAACCCTAAGACGAGAAAGGCAAATCAGCCAGGAATTAGGCATGTCCCCAAGGAAAAAGCTGTGGAGGCAGGCATGTTGTGCTACTTTTGCGCTCTTCTTGGCTAGTCCTTCGCAGCTGCTGTGTTCTTGGAACTCAGGGCTTTCTGGTTAATAGAGCCCTTACCCTAGGCGTAACTCAAACCTTAACCCTAGGAAGGAAAATCAGCCTATGGTTCGGGATGGTCTCATGGAAATATCAGTGGTGGCAGCCAAGTTGCGTCACTTTTGCGCTCCCCTTGGGATGCCTTTCGCAGCTGCAGTGTGCCTGGAGCCCAGGGCTTCCTGGTTTTAAAAGTCCTAGGCCTAAGCCTAACAGTAACCCTAGGAAGGTAAATCAGCCGGGTATTAGGGTTCTTCCTAAGGGAAAAGCCGTGAAAGCAGCCATGTTGTGGCACTTCTGCACTCCCTTTGGGATGCCTTTGGCAGATGAAGTAAGCCTGGAACTCAGGGCTTCCTGGTTAAAGAAATTCAAGCCCTAGGCTGAACCCTAACCCTAACCCTAGGCAGATAAATCAGCCTAGGTATAGGGATGGTGCCAAGGAAAAAGCTGTGAAAGCTGCCATGTTGTTGCACTTTTGTACTCCCCTTGGGATGCCTTGAACAGCTGCAGTGTGCCTGGAGCTAAGGGCTTCCTAGTTTTAAAAATCCTAGCCCTAGGCCTAAGCCTAACAGTAACCCTGGGAAGGCAAATCAGCCTGGTGTTAGGCGTCTTGCCAAGGAAAAAGCCGTGAAAGCAGCCATGTTGTGGCACTTTTGCACTCCCTTTTGGATGCCTTTCACAGCTGCAGTGTGCCTGGAACTCAGGGCTTCCTGATTTTAAAAATCCTAGCCCTAGGCCGAACCTCAACCCTAAGACGAGAAAGGCAAATCAGCCAGGAATTAGGCATGTCCCCAAGGAAAAAGCTGTGGAGGCAGGCATGTTGTGCTACTTTTGCGCTCTTCTTGGGTAGTCCTTCGCAGCTGCTGTGTTCTTGGAACTCAGGGCTTTCTGGTTAATAGACCCTTACCCTAGGCGTAACTCAAACCTTAACCCTAGGAAGGAAAATCAGCCTATGGTTCGGGATGGTCTCATGGAAATATCAGTGGTGGCAGCCAAGTTGCGTCACTTTTGCGCTCCCCTTGGGATGCCTTTCGCAGCTGCCGTGTGCCTGGAGCCCAGGGCTTCCTGGTTTTAAAAGTCCTAGGCCTAAGCCTAACAGTAACCCTAGGAAGGTAAATCAGCCGGGTATTAGGGTTCTTCCTAAGGGAAAAGCCGTGAAAGCAGCCATGTTGTGGCACTTCTGCACTCCCTTTGGGATGCCTTTGGCAGATGAAGTAAGCCTGGAACTCAGGGCTTCCTGGTTAAAAAAATGCAAGCCCTAGGCTGAACCCTAACCCTAACCCTAGGCAGATAAATCAGCCTAGGTATAGGGATGGTGCCAAGGAAAAAGCTGTGAAAGCTGCCATGTTGTTGCACTTTTGTACTCCCCTTGGGATGCCTTGAACAGCTGCAGTGTGCCTGGAGCCCAGGGCTTCCTAGTTTAAAAAATCCTAGCCCTAGGCCTAAGCCTAACAGTAACCCTGGGAAGGTAAATCAGCCTGGTGTTAGGCGTCTTGCCAAGGAAAAAGCCGTGAAAGCAGCCATGTTGTGGCACTTTTGCACTCCCTTTTGGATGCCTTTCACAGCTGCAGTGTGCCTGGAACTCAGGGCTTCCTGCTTTTAAAAATCCTAGCCCTAGGCCGAACCCCAACCCTAAGACAAGAAAGGCAAATCAGCCAGGAATTAGGCATGTCCCCAAGGAAAAAGCTGTGGAGGCAGGCATGTTGTGCTACTTTTGCGCTCTTCTTGGCTAGTCCTTCGCAGCTGCTGTGTTCTTGGAACTCAGGGCTTTCTGGTTAATAGACCCTTACCCTAGGCGTAACTCAAACCTTAACCCTAGGAAGGAAAATCAGCCTATGGTTCGGGATGGTCTCATGGAAATATCAGTGGTGGCAGCCAAGTTGCGTCACTTTTGCGCTCCCCTTGGGATGCCTTTCGCAGCTGCAGTGTGCCTGGAGCCCAGGGCTTCCTGGTTTTAAAAGTCCTAGGCCTAAGCCTAACAGTAACCCTAGGAAGGTAAATCAGCCGGGTATTAGGGTTCTTCCTAAGGGAAAAGCCGTGAAAGCAGCCATGTTGTGGCACTTCTGCACTCCCTTTGGGATGCCTTTGGCAGATGAAGTAAGCCTGGAACTCAGGGCTTCCTGGTTAAAGAAATCCAAGCCCTAGGCTGAAGCCTAACCCTAACCCTAGGCAGATAAATCAGCCTAGGTATAGGGATGGTGCCAAGGAAAAAGCTGTGAAAGCTGCCATGTTGTTGCACTTTTGTACTCCCCTTGGGATGCCTTGAACAGCTGCAGTGTGCCTGGAGCTAAGGGCTTCCTAGTTTTAAAAATCCTAGCCCTAGGCCTAAGCCTAACAGTAACCCTGGGAAGGTAAATCAGCCTGGTGTTAGGCTTCTTGCCAAGGAAAAAGCCGTGAAAGCAGCCATGTTGTGGCACTTTTGCACTCCCTTTTGGATGCCTTTCACAGCTGCAGTGTGCCTGGAACTCAGGGCTTCCTGATTTTAAAAATCCTAGCCCTAGGCCGAACCCCAACCCTAAGACGAGAAAGGCAAATCAGCCAGGAATTAGGCATGTCCCCAAGGAAAAAGCTGTGGAGGCAGGCATGTTGTGGTACTTTTGCGCTCTTCTTGGGTAGTCCTTCGCAGCTGCTGTGTTCTTGGAAGTCAGGGCTTTCTGGTTAATAGAGCCCTTACCCTAGGCGTAACTCAAACCTTAACCCTAGGAAGGAAAATCAGCCTATGGTTCGGGATGGTCTCATGGAAATATCAGTGGTGGCAGCCAAGTTGCGTCACTTTTGCGCTCCCCTTGGGATGCCTTTCGCAGCTGCAGTGTGCCTGGAGCCCAGGGCTTCCTGGTTTTAAAAGTCCTAGGCCTAAGCCTAACAGTAACCCTAGGAAGGTAAATCAGCCGGGTATTAGGGTTCTTCCTAAGGGAAAAGCCGTGAAAGCAGCCATGTTGTGGCACTTCTGCACTCCCTTTGGGATGCCTTTGGCAGATGAAGTAAGCCTGGAACTCAGGGCTTCCTGGTTAAAGAAATCCAAGCCCTAGGCTGAACCCTAACCCTAACCCTAGGCAGATAAATCAGCCTAGGTATAGGGATGGTGCCAAGGAAAAAGCTGTGAAAGCTGCCATGTTGTTGCACTTTTGTACTCCCCTTGGGATGCCTTGAACAGCTGCAGTGTGCCTGGAGCCCAGGGCTTCCTAGTTTAAAAAATCCTAGCCCTAGGCCTAAGCCTAACAGTAACCCTGGGAAGGTAAATCAGCCTGGTGTTAGGCGTCTTGCCAAGGAAAAAGCCGTGAAAGCAGCCATGTTGTGGCACTTTTGCACTCCCTTTTGGATGCCTTTCACAGCTGCAGTGTGCCTGGAACTCAGGGCTTCCTGCTTTTAAAAATCCTAGCCCTAGGCCGAACCCCAACCCTAAGACAAGAAAGGCAAATCAGCCAGGAATTAGGCATGTCCCCAAGGAAAAAGCTGTGGAGGCAGGCATGTTGTGCTACTTTTGCGCTCTTCTTGGCTAGTCCTTCGCAGCTGCTGTGTTCTTGGAACTCAGGGCTTTCTGGTTAATAGACCCTTACCCTAGGCGTAACTCAAACCTTAACCCTAGGAAGGAAAATCAGCCTATGGTTCGGGATGGTCTCATGGAAATATCAGTGGTGGCAGCCAAGTTGCGTCACTTTTGCGCTCCCCTTGGGATGCCTTTCGCAGCTGCAGTGTGCCTGGAGCCCAGGGCTTCCTGGTTTTAAAAGTCCTAGGCCTAAGCCTAACAGTAACCCTAGGAAGGTAAATCAGCCGGGTATTAGGGTTCTTCCTAAGGGAAAAGCCGTGAAAGCAGCCATGTTGTGGCACTTCTGCACTCCCTTTGGGATGCCTTTGGCAGATGAAGTAAGCCTGGAACTCAGGGCTTCCTGGTTAAAGAAATTCAAGCCCTAGGCTGAACCCTAACCCTAACCCTAGGCAGATAAATCAGCCTAGGTATAGGGATGGTGCCAAGGAAAAAGCTGTGAAAGCTGCCATGTTGTTGCACTTTTGTACTCCCCTTGGGATGCCTTGAACAGCTGCAGTGTGCCTGGAGCTAAGGGCTTCCTAGTTTTAAAAATCCTAGCCCTAGGCCTAAGCCTAACAGTAACCCTGGGAAGGTAAATCAGCCTGGTGTTAGGCTTCTTGCCAAGGAAAAAGCCGTGAAAGCAGCCATGTTGTGGCACTTTTGCACTCCCTTTTGGATGCCTTTCACAGCTCCAGTGTGCCTGGAACTCAGGGCTTCCTGATTTTAAAAATCCTAGCCCTAGGCCGAACCCCAACCCTAAGACGAGAAAGGCAAATCAGCCAGGAATTAGGCATGTCCCCAAGGAAAAAGCTGTGGAGGCAGGCATGTTGTGGTACTTTTGCGCTCTTCTTGGGTAGTCCTTCGCAGCTGCTGTGTTCTTGGAAGTCAGGGCTTTCTGGTTAATAGAGCCCTTACCCTAGGCGTAACTCAAACCTTAACCCTAGGAAGGAAAATCAGCCTATGGTTCGGGATGGTCTCATGGAAATATCAGTGGTGGCAGCCAAGTTGCGTCACTTTTGCGCTCCCCTTGGGATGCCTTTCGCAGCTGCAGTGTGCCTGGAGCCCAGGGCTTCCTGGTTTTAAAAGTCCTAGGCCTAAGCCTAACAGTAACCCTAGGAAGGTAAATCAGCCGGGTATTAGGGTTCTTCCTAAGGGAAAAGCCGTGAAAGCAGCCATGTTGTGGCACTTCTGCACTCCCTTTGGGATGCCTTTGGCAGATGAAGTAAGCCTGGAACTCAGGGCTTCCTGGTTAAAGAAATCCAAGCCCTAGGCTGAACCCTAACCCTAACCCTAGGCAGATAAATCAGCCTAGGTATAGGGATGGTGCCAAGGAAAAAGCTGTGAAAGCTGCCATGTTGTTGCACTTTTGTACTCCCCTTGGGATGCCTTGAACAGCTGCAGTGTGCCTGGAGCTAAGGGCTTCCTAGTTTTAAAAATCCTAGCCCTAGGCCTAAGCCTAACAGTAACCCTGGGAAGGTAAATCAGCCTGGTGTTAGGCTTCTTGCCAAGGAAAAAGCCGTGAAAGCAGCCATGTTGTGGCACTTTTGCACTCCCTTTTGGATGCCTTTCACAGCTCCAGTGTGCCTGGAACTCAGGGCTTCCTGATTTTAAAAATCCTAGCCCTAGGCCGAACCCCAACCCTAAGACGAGAAAGGCAAATCAGCCAGGAATTAGGCATGTCCCCAAGGAAAAAGCTGTGGAGGCAGGCATGTTGTGCTACTTTTGCGCTCTTCTTGGCTAGTCCTTCGCAGCTGCTGTGTTCTTGGAAGTCAGGGCTTTCTGGTTAATAGAGCCCTTACCCTAGGCGTAACTCAAACCTTAACCCTAGGAAGGAAAATCAGCCTATGGTTCGGGATGGTCTCATGGAAATATCAGTGGTGGCAGCCAAGTTGCGTCACTTTTGCACTCCCCTTGGGATGCCTGCCTTTCGCAGCTGCAGTGTGCCTGGAGCCCAGGGCTTCCTGGTTTTAAAAGTCCTAGGCCTAAGCCTAACAGTAACCCTAGGAAGGTAAATCAGCCGGGTATTAGGGTTCTTCCTAAGGGAAAAGCCGTGAAAGCAGCCATGTTGTGGCACTTCTGCACTCCCTTTGGGATGCCTTTGGCAGAT